>NW_027507758.1:105194212-105454212 GCF_037356315.1 Lithobates pipiens
CTATTGCTAATTGTCTTATTTATTCTGATTAACTGACTTCAGTACTTTTAAGTCTCAGACCTGGAGCAAGCATATCAACCAGGAGTAGCACTTGTAGAAACAAAGAAGAGTGATGTCAGATAAAGACCAAATGGTCCATTAAGTCTGCCCCTTTAAGATATATATATATATATATATATATATATATATATATATATAATTCCTTTTTTTATATATATATTTAAAAAAAATAATTTTGTAGAGATCCATGTTTATATAAAGAATATTTAATGCACCTACTTTTGATTGACCCGCAACCCCTGCTGGAAGTTTGTTTCACACATCCAGTAAAATGTGACTTTCTAAGGCTAGTTTTGTCTTTGCACCTGCTAGTAATGCCGTGTACACACACAGTCGGACTTTCACGGTCAGATGTTCTAGAAATAGAACATGTTTTAAATCTTTCCAACGGAATCAATTCCTATCGGGAAAACCGTTCGTCTGTATGCTGTTCCGACGGACCAAAAACAATGCAAGGGCAGCGATTGGCTACTGGCTATTGAACTTCCTTTTTCTAGTCCCGTCATTGCGTTCTAAACGATCGGACTTTGGTGTGATCGTGTGTAGGCAAGAACCATTTCAGTGGAACCCTGTCGGAAAAACCGTCAGAGTTTATTCTGTTGGAAAAACCAGTCGTGTATACACGGCATAAGGGTCATGTCCCATTTACTCTGACCTTGCTTTGCTAAAATTTGGTGCTTTGAGCACATGCATTTTGCAACAGTTCTTTTCTCCGTAAAGGGTTGGTGTTTTGTATTAGCTTGTAGTCCACTTCAATCTACATAGCCAATGTCATGGCTTCAGAATGTATTTTTCAGTGACCTCCCCGCACTGGAGTGATGCAGCCCGTGGTATCGGTTGGAGAAATCTTCCAGCGTACTTTATGTTTTCTGTACAATCCTTTCTAGAAATGTTGTGCTTGAAATGATTACTGTTTGAATCAAGATGAGAGCTTTCTGCGCCGGCATTTGTCATAGGAATGGGTAGTTTGTGGATCTTCTAGAAGAACTAAAAAAATATCAATCTTCGTACGGCGGGCATTAAACCCTAAAATTGCACGAAATGTTTTCAGCAGCTCTGCACAGGAATGGACATCAGAATGATTCTGGACTGTCAGAGTATGTTTTTTGTGCTTTTACACAAATTGCACTCGGCTTAGAGAAACCCCTTCTTGGAAAATGACGGCAATTTCACGTTTTTTTTTCTTTTTACAAAATTGACCTCTTGCCCATATGTCCTTATGAATGAGCTCTTGTGCTCCCATTTAAAGAGACAGCGCAGCTTATTAAACTGCTCAGAAACACTTCATGCAGGAAGCACAGTAAGTTAATTTAGGCCTGAATAAAAAAAAAAAAAAAACACATATTTAAAAATGGGTCTTAACAAAAGTAAAGTTCAGCTTGTTTTGGTAGACTAAAGCATTAGCATTATCTCCAAAAATGACCCGTTTGTATTTAAGTGTCTTTTTAGATGGTTGTTCCGATCCGATCACCTGTCAGTTTTTCAGGCGTATCTGAACGGAAACTCAATGTTACTGTATGGACAGGATATAAATGGAGGTGCATCCATTTACATTTGAGTCCATCTAGATCTGAAATAAAAAAATAAAAAACAATACCCCCCCAGTGCTCATGCGCAAATGTGAACACGGATGTCGGTCCCACACGCACGTGTAAACTGTGATCACACCACACTTGTAAGGTATTGTCGCGAACGTCAGAGTGAGAGCAATAATTCTAGCACCAGACCTTCTGTTTAACTCTAAACGAATAGCCTATGAAGGCTTTTAAAGTATCACCTTTGGATAATTGAATGTACTGTAGTTTGTTGCCATTCCACAGGCGTATGTAATTCTAAAGCATTAGGTATTTATTTACTCAGCATAAAATCATTTTTATATCTTACCAAATATTGTGTATTATATGCTGTTTGTGTGCACTAAAATTCATTAAAGTGTAAAGTGTAAAATTTGCATTTGATAAACCACTGTGCAAATATCGTGTGTGCGTGAAAATCCGATGTGGTGCCGCTGACGTTGCTGCCTCTGCTTCTCTGAAATTCCAAGCAATATTGTCAGCCTTGCTGGAGAGTTCCCCTGCTGCACTACAGAACACCTCCCCCATATGGAATGAAGATCAAGAGTGGGGAAAGTGTTGTACAGTGTCACAGGGAGAACGCAGGTAAGGCTGCCAATACTATCTGGAACTTTATTGCAACAGAGGCAGCATTGCCAGATCGCTATAGAACAGGGGGCTTTTTAAACAAAGAGCCACCTTAATGTCCTTCAGACTTCAGGGGAGGCCTGATTGTGACTGATGGGGGTAGAAAATGTCCTGTGTCCAGCATCAGTGAGAATAAACATGGCCTCAGGCTTGGTAGTCAGTAGGAGGAGGAGTAGTGCCCTATCATTGGTATCAGTGGGAGGAATAGTTTCCATCATTGGTGTCAGTGGGAGGAATATTGTCCCATCATTGGTATCAGTGGGAGGAATAGTTTTCCATCATTGGTATCAGTGGGAGGAATAGTGCCCCACCGTTGGTATCAGTGGGAGGAATAGTGTCCCATCTTTGGTCTCAGTGGGAGGAATAGTGTCCCATCATTGGTCTCAGTGGGAGGAATAGTGTCCCATTGTTGGTGTCAGTGGAAGGAATAGTGTCTCATTGTTGGTGTCAGTGGGAGGAATACTGTCTCATTGTTGGTATCAGTGGGAGGAATAGTGTCCCAAACTTGATATTAGTGGAAGGAATAATGCTCCATCTTGATGTCAGTGGAAGAAACTGTGCCCCATTGTTGGTGTCAGTGGGGGGGGAGACTAGTGCCCCATCAATAGTGTCAATGGAAGGAATTATACCCCGCTGTTGGTGTCAGTGGGAGGAATAGTGCCTCATGTTATTGGGAGGAATAGTGCCCCAAGGGCCAGATAAAGACTAGCGAATGGCCACATCCGGCCCTCGGGCCATAGTTTGGTGAACACTCCTTTAGAAAGTTAAGAACTCACTGAATTTCTGGTCAGATCATCAGGTGTTTCTCTGTACTGGCAGCATTATTAAAGTAATAAAACAGAGGAAAATGTATGCATGTATTTCAGAGGTGTACCTGCCCAAGATTTCAGTTTTTTTTCCAGGTATTGCTTTATTGGACCCTTCACCACCCCACCCAACCCCATTCTTTTCTGTTGGTGATCTAGGAGCCCTTTTGCTTTACCTGTTTGTAATGCTGGATAGTGGTGGTGTTCCCATACATACCACTGTAGGCGGTTTGCTCTTTCTTATAGAAAGCCTTATGTAGCTTGTAAGGACTTACAATTTTTAACAACCATCAATCAGATGCAAGTTTTCCTTGCAGAGATAGGTACTATCTTGTGTTATTAGACCAGCATTGGCAGTTCAGTTTCCACTTGTTGCCTGAAATAGCTCCTTGGACAAACGCAGAGAAACTTCTGACCACTAGAGGGGGTATTCACAAAAGCTGAACACTGATAGTACATACTGCATGTCTCTTCCTATGCTTGTAAATGTGTGTTTTTTTTCTCAGTTATAATATTTTCCAGGTACCAAGTTATGAAATGTGGGGCAAGACCCCATACACACTATTAGATTTTCTGCAAGTTTTGGTCTTCAGATTTACCAAAACCATATAATATGAGGTCCAACCTTATGAATGGAATCTAAAATTTTCCGACCACAAAATCCGATTGGACTTTTTCCGATTGTGTGTAAAGAATTACGACACACAAAGTGCCTTGCATGCTCAGAAAAAATTTGGAGACGAAAGCTATTGGCTACTGGCTTCTACGTAGTCCCGTTGTACATTTTGTATGTCAGCTCATTCCAAACGATCGGATTTTCAGACAACTTTGGGCCACCGTGTGTATGCAACACAAGTTTCGGCCAAAATCCGTCGGTAAAAATCAGACGGATTTTGTGGCGGAATATCCGACCGTGTGTATGGGGCATAAGAGTTTCAATTTGTATGCAATCATGCAGGCTCTTGTTTTGGTAAATCTGAAGACAAAAATCTGCAGAAAATCTAATAGTGTGTGTGCGTTCTTAAGCCTTGTACACACGGTCAGAATATTGGTGAGTTTTTGTCAGTATTTTGTTGGATGCTAGTCTCAAATTGAAATTGAAGAAGGTACTCACCATCAGAGGATTTTCGGACGACAAAATTCAATGTCAGAAGTGACATAAGGTGTTGAATTGTTTTGTATGTGTTCTTTCATTTCTGAGCATGCCTAGTCTTGCGCTTCAGATTTTTATTTTTTTTGGGCAGAAGACCATACTAATGAAAAGAAAATCGGACGTTGTGGTCACATCAGACAAATATTTTGGAGCCTGCATATCCAGTTTTTGTCTGCCGAAAATCCGTAATTGGCTGTCAAAAGTAGCATACTAACGATCAGAAAAATCGGCAGATCGTTCAGATCCGACAAAATTTAAAGTGGGGCCCCCCCTTAAAAAAAAATTTAAAGTCAGCAGCTACAAATACTGCAGCTGCTGACTTTTAATAATCGGACACTTACCTGTCCCAGGGTCCAGCAATGCGGGGGAACGAATCCTTCCTCGTTCCCTGCTCCGCTTGCGGCGCCGTCATGCATACTCTGGGCACCCGGCTGTTGCTTCACAGCCGGGCACCCACTGCGCATGCGCGAGCGGCGCAGGGCGCCGTAATACGCCGTACAGTCACCTGGGACACATGATAGGTCCCAGGTGAATGTGCGGCATGAGGGGAAGTGATGTCACCAGCCCGGGCAAGGAAGAAGGCAGACTACGAGGGACCCCCTAGCAACAGGTATTTAGAGGTGAGTAAACATTTTTTATTTTTGCCAATTATTTTTTTTATTTTTTTTTAAAGAATTTTAAGCAACTTTTTATTTTTTGGTGGCAACACCACTTTAACTTCAGATTTTCTGACCGTGTGCACGGGCCTTTAGGCCTGCATCACACCTATGCAGATTGCAGTTTGCATATTGCAGGTGCATTTTGCGTTTTTCAATGCACATTTTTGATCCATTGAAGTCTATGAAACCAAAAAAACAAAAAAAAAAAACTAAAAAAAAATCCCTGACCCTTTCCATAAAATGCACAGATGTGAACTACATCCATAGGAAACCATGCTAAATGGACTGTAGTGAGTTTCTGAAAAACTGAAAATGCACTAAAACATGCATAGGTGTAAACCAGGCCTTAAATGCTGCAAGTTCATGAACATGCCTGGAAGTGAATTCAGATTTTAAAGGGGATTTCCACGTTGACTGAAAATCCCCTATTTTTTTCTTTACAGCAATGTGTAGTAATACAGAGGGATTTCCACTTCCTGCCACGGTCCTCTAAAACAATAGTGGAACAGAAAATGAGACCTGGCTATAGAGATGCAATGTTTGTAACAAAGTTGCACCACCATATCAGATTCCACTCACAGGTAGCATATTAAAGTGGAGTTCCACCCCTAAAAATAAAAATAAAATAGTAATGTGCTTAAAAAAAAATAAAAAATAAAACATTTGGAGCAATTTTTTTTTTTTTACTCACCTAAATGCCTGTTGCTAGGGGGTCCCTCGTAGTCTGCCTCCTTCGGCGCCTGGGCTCCGGACGTCACTTCGCTCGGCGCAGGAAGGGAGATTGCCTCTCCCCTTTCCCTCTTGCCATTCACGGCGCGCGGGGCTTCAATCCCCCGCATTGCTGAACCCTGGGACAGGTAAGTGTCCAATTCTTAAAAGTCAGCAGCTGCAGTATTTGTAGCTGCTGACTTTTATTTATTTTTTTTAGGCGGAACACCGCTTTAAATACAACTGGAATTTCAACTTTGAGAAAATGCAATGAATAGAATAGTGAATCCTGCACTTCAGTGCATTTAATATTTTCCTAATGTCACATCGCCAGCGGAAGAGTCACACGGGAGAGCCTCTATGTACCTCTGTGGAATCACTCCCTGGCTGGCACCTAACCCTGCCAAATCTCTCTTGCTAGTAAGGCACAACACAGTGAATACTGCTAGCAGGCAGCTATAGCAGCTGGCAGTAATCTCATGTAAAAACTCAGACAGGGTGGTTGTACCCAAGTCAATCCAGCCTGCTCATAGATGGATTGAATCTCGGCCGGTCCCTGCTGAACTGGGTGAGATTCGATCCATCAATGGCCAGCTTCATTGAATCTTTATTTTTCGAAAATTCTATAGATTCCCCTGTTCACATTACGGCACCTACAGCTGTCAGAACACCCAAACAGTGATTTACAGTAGGGCTGTGGAAATTAAAGATTAATTCCTCGATTATTCGATTAATTTTTTTGATCGATCAAAATTCTTTTGATCGGTACTCACCTCTCCGCCGGCCTCCGGGTCTTCAGGGACTTCCGGTGACGTCACAGACATCAACGTCACTAGACTCCTAGGAGTCCGGTGGCGTTGAAGTTCTGATTGAACGTAACGCGTATGGGGGAGGGGCTAAGCATGACGTCACCTGCTGCTGTCCTACGGAACTAACACGATTGTCGGCTTTACATGCTGTGTTTTTATCATCTTTATGTGAGTAGTTTGTGTTTGAACACAAAAATTTAATCTTACACTTAAGTGGCGAGCACTTCGATCTTTTCTTTCTACCCATGACCTGGCGTCCTTGCTGAGATCTTAAGGAGACGTCAGAGAAGTTTATGGTCCGTGTTAACCCTTTTAATACCTGCTTGCATGACCACCTGTTTGCAAGGTGAGAGTGATTAGTTAGACTGGAGGTGGAGGGATTGTCACGCTACTGTGGAACAAAATATTACTTACGTCAGTGCTACAGTTTGAATTTAAAACATATTTGTGTGAACTGAGAAAGTTAAGTCATGGATTGTAGAAACCAACTAGTGTCGGGTGATTGTATATAGTGTATACCACATTTACCACTGACTAATGCAGAGTTGCAATGCAAGGAGATCAGTAGTTGGATCTGTATGTGCATTATAATTAATGAAATTAGTCGATTAATCAATAAAAATAAAAAAATTGATTAATTGAACATAACATTTTTAATCAGTAACAGCCCTAATTTACAGTATTCTGATTGGCTGAAGTCACTTTTTTCTGCCCTGCTTTTTCGATTTCTCAATTGAAGCTTGTAGAGATGGGTGGTGTCAGCAGGGCCATCCTTGGCTCGAAATTTGGCCTATTCACAGATTCAAAGCCATTAGCTGATAAGGATAAAGGAAAATTCTAGGTATTTATTTCCTGGGCCAGATGCAGAAGCTATAAAGAACTAATAAACAAGCAGATAAGATTGTCCCCTCTATCAGTTCAGATGTGTACCTTTAACCTGGCCATACATTATACAATTTTCTTATTTAACTTCCTTTAGATTTCACCTTCAACTATATAGTGCAGGGACCTGCCTGATTGCAAACAAATGGAAAGGGTTTGGGTTTGACCTCTTATTATATGTTTTCGGTAAATCTAAAGAAAAGAAAAAACTGTGCAGTAAAATGATATCATGTATGGCCAGCCTTTTTACCGGGGCCTGTTGTGTATGTAATGGTGTACTAATCCTGGTTATCTCCTATTATTCTGTGTCTTATGCTGTGGCTGGGGTAAAATGCCGTCTTGTGTACAGAATGTCATACAGGAAGTTGTACATTTCCTGCTCTAATCACTCCTCTCCAGCATTCGACCTCCATACTTCTGACCCTACGAGATGTAGAAGAAATGGCACAGAAGATCCATAGGAGCCCTTCAGTAGTTTGGTAGTAAATTATTCCACGTTAGCATGCATCCTCATATTGTTGCAGCACAGATGTTTATTGAAATACATTTCAGAAGAGTGCTGGATCTTTTTTATTGTATGATTACATACATTGGAATGTCTCTGTGCTATATAGCCGTGCATTCCTAAGCAGCCTGTGACTCTGCAGCTGCTGATCATTCACTCAGAACGTGCACACATCCACTTTGCTTTTCTGCATTTTATATGCGTGTTATTTTCTGTGACTATGAGCACAGAGTAGTGTCTGCTTATGATTATTATATCCCTCTAATTATTAGGGGGTTTTCTTCATTAGAATTCCCTTTTGTTTCTTACTGTTTGGGGATTTAAAGCTGTGTTGTAAATAAAAATTTCCCTTAGAAATATCCCCTTCCACCGTAAAGTGTATGTTAAAGCCAACATCCGGGGAAACTGAAAACATGATCCCTTGCAATGGGACTGTTCCCGCACTGCAAAAGTTAATTGCTAGTTTTTGGTCTAGGGCGCATCTGTCAAACACAAGGCCCACCAGGCCTTTTCTTGCGGCCCTTGCACTCAGTTTTGCAACCTCTCGGTTTTACACTGTGCAAAGCGCACCCCTAAGCCCTGCACTTCATACGTTGCACACCCCTGAACTCTGCACTCTGTACATAGCACAACCCTGAACTCTGTATACAACACACTCCTGAACCCTGCACTCTGTACATAGAGCACTACTAAACTCTGCACTCTGTAGATAACATACCCCTGAACACTGCACTCTGTACCTAATACACTTCTGAACCTTGCAGTCTGTACATAATGCGATCCTCAACCCCGCACTCTATACATAACGTACTCCTCAACCCTGCACTCTATACATAACGCACTCCTCAACCATGCACTCTGTACAAAACTCACCCCTGAACCATGCATCTGTACATAACGCACTCCTGATCCCTTCACTCTATACATAACGCACTTCTGAATCCTGCACTCTGTACATAACGCACTCCTCAAATGTGCACGCTGTACATAACGCACTCCTAAACCCTGCACTCTGTACATAGTGTAATCCTGAACTCTGCACTCTGTACATAACGCACTCCTGAAACCTACACTCAGGGCTGTCTTTAATATTGATTGGACCCCGGGCAAAATTTTTTTTGGGGGCCCCCTCCCATGCAATTTCACTCTCCACCTGCTCTGAGACATACAATAAATAGAAGTTGGACTTAAAATCTGTTTACTGTATCAGGTCAGGTAGCAATTGTGATTGGTTGCCAGAGGTTACAGCATATCATTACTGCTTACTGACTGGTTGCTAGAAGTTACAGCACACATTACGGCTCACTGATTAGTTGCTAAAGGTTACAGCACATCATCTTCTCACTGCAGGGAAGCATGATATACATATGAATGCCACCTTGATTTACATATCAATGCAGATGGCCACAGCTATTTGCTTAGTAATGCTGCTGCTATTTACATATGAATGCCAGTTATTTACATGTAAACACAGGGTCTGCAGGTGAGTCATCCGTACACAACAACAGGGCTAAAACTTCAAGGGACAAGGAAATTTAAACTGGGATAGTTGGCAAGTATGAGGCAGCTGCTTTGGGCCCCACAACGACAGGGCCCAGGGCAGCTGCCCCTTTTGCCCTGCCTTAAAGACGGCCCTGCCTACACTCTGTACATAATGCACTCCTCAACCCTGAACTCTGTACATAACTCACCCCTGAACTATGCGCTAATTACATAATGCACTCCTGATCCCTGCACTCTATACATAACGCACTTCTGAATCCTGCACTCTGTACATAACGCACTCCTCAAATGTGCACTCTGTACATAACGCACTCCTCAACCCTGCACTCTGTACATAACTCACCCCTGAACCATGTACTTTGTACATAGCGCACTCCTGATCCCTGCACTCTGTACATAACGCACTCCTGAACCCTGTACTCTGTCCATAATGTACTCCTAAACCCTGCAATCTATACGTAGTGTAATCCTGAACTCTGCACTCTGTACATAACCCAAGAGATAGCGGGGACCACTTATGATGCACAGCACGAATCGCACATGTGCAGTAGGGAACCGGGAAGTGAAGCCGCAATGCTTCACTTCCTGATTCCCTCGCCGAAAATGGCACCGGCAGCAGCCGAGAGCCGAGCGATTGCTCGGCTTTGCCTGCCGACATCGCTGGACTCCAGGAAAGAGAAGTGTCCTTTTATTAAAAGTCCGCAGCTGCAGTATTTGTAGCTGCTGGCTTTAAATAATTGTTTTTTAGGTGGACGCCCTCTTTAAGTTTTGCTGTGATGTGTGTACAGCCATCCACAACTGTATGTTAATGTTCAGGCGGGAAGTTGGGGAGTGGTGAAACCACAGCTCAACAGCCTGGTTTTACTGACTCCCCGACACAAGTGTGAGTGAACAAAGCCAAAAAGTGTGTTTTGTCCCTTTGTATACAATTTCAAAAGTGTTGCCATTTTGTTACGTCTAGCCGTTTTATATACAAATGCATACCTCCCAACTTTTTGAGACGGGAATGAGGGACACCTATCTGCAAAAGTATGCAGGCATAGTACACACCCCTTGCCACTCCCACTTAAAGGAGAATTGTACAAAAAAAAACAAGATTGAATAAACTCACACTGCTTTTTTACCACTACTATTCCTTTATACTACATTTTGTAATTTGCAAATGTAGCAATTTAGAATACAAATGAAAGGTTTAGCACTGGGAAACACTTTTTTTGATAGATAAAATGTGCATTTTATATACATCTATATAGATCATACCAAAATAAAGGGCACAGTCGAAATGAGGGACAGAGGGACATTGCTCCAAATCAGGGAGAGTCCCTCGAAATCAGGGGCAGTTGGGAGCTATGCAAATGGTACTTAGCAGAATTTCTCTAAGGTCGAGGGTTAAGGTTTCAGAGAACCATAAATGCCTATATAATGTTTAAGGAGTTACTTCCACTGCACTGGCTTAAGGCCTACGTTTTATGACAGGACAGCATATTGCTACAACAATTACGCCTGGTAAAACTTAATGAGACACTTAAGCATTTATAGTAAAATTAACTACCATCCACGTTTTCTATTAGCAAGAACTCAGATTCACCCAAACAGAAGAGAATTCAACTGTAAGCTTTATCCATCATGTGTGAATTAAAAAAATATATATATTTTTTACTAGGGCAAGAAGAAGACTCAATGGCCACATTACCATGTTCCATGCAGCAAAGGTGAACCCACTTAGCTTCCTTGTTAGATGCTACTACCCTAGAATCGAAGTTTTCCTAAAGTCGGCTTACATCTGAGGATTCTCACAAATGTATTTTGCTTAGATTTGAGATCTTGCAGAGAAAGATCACCTTTGTTTTCTAATTTCATGTCGTTAATAGTATTTTAATAAAAAGAGCTAGTTATTAGCCGGCCGCTTCCCACACTCCCGGCTTCTGCCGCCACGCCAACCCGCTATGGGGTACTGACATGTCACCTATGGTGAACCTTCCAACCAAGCCATGGAATTTACCGACATGCTTGTATTCATCCACAAAATGTGAGTTGCCAATTTGTTGTGCTTTTAATAAATTCAGGTATTTTTAATCTTCTGCACTTAGTGTGGCGCCCCATCTGTTTTTTCTTGGCTAATTATTAGAGTGACTGTTAAAGCAGAACTCTCTCTGCAGGAGAGCAAACCAGGTCAGCAACAACCTGGCAGGTGTGTATTATAGCTCTTTAGTTTGCAGTGCACTGTTAATAAAACACAGCAACACATCAACGGCTGGAGCTTAAAAGAGAAGTTCAGGAATGGAAAAAAAAAATAAACACACATACTCACCTAGATGGCTGCAGCATCGATCGGGTGCTGCAGCTGTCACCCGCCAAATCTACAATGAGATCTGAGCAATCAGAGGCTGCTGATTGCCCAGTTCTCAGGTCTGGCTGTCAGTCACCGCTCTATTCTCTGCCTCTCCAACCCTTCCTGGAGCACTGGACTGTAGAGGGAGTGGGAATGGCTGGCTCAGGCTCTCAGCAGTGCACTTAAAGGCTGAGCCAGCTGCCAGTGAGGTATCTTGGTGGTTCCCAACATTATTGTCTGGATCCCTGCAGAGCCTGGACTGGCTCTGTGATTTCAGCCACTGCCTGCTGAATCTGAAACACAAGTGTGCAGAACTAAATACATTCCTGTGACCCACAAGGGAAGTATGGCCTACAGAGCATTGACCAGTCTGCTTTCTTGTCAGAGGATGCACGTGGCATCATTGCCGGAAACTGTAGAAGTCTCGGGATCCTGCAAGAAATCCTGGAAGATGCTGCAGGGATCCTCCAAAATTTTGAGATGGGAATGAGGGACACCTACTAACAAATGTATGTAGGCATAGGACATGCCCCCTGCCACATCCCCTTAAAGGAGAATTAACCCAAAAAAAAGGGTTAATTAAATCCACAATGATTTTTTTTACCACTACTATTCCTTTATATTGGCTTTTAAAATGTACAAATGCAGCAATTTAGATATTGGATGAAAGGTTTAGCATTGAGAAACATTTTTTGAAAGATAAAAAGTGCATTTTATATACAACTATAAAGATCAGACCAAAATGAGGGACAAATGAGGTGGAATGAGGGACATTGCTCCAAATCAGGGACAGTTGGTAGCTATGAAATTTGCCCCTAGATGTTAACCCCTTCCGACCTAGTGTCATTAGTACAGTGTCAGTGTATAGTATTATCACTGATCACTGTATTATTGTCACTAGCAAAGTCAGTGTCAATTTGTGATCCTCACAGAGAGTGTCTGTTAGCGCCAGATTGCCTGCCACTCTATCGCAGTCCCACTAGAAGTCGCTCTGATCACCGCCATTACAGTATAGCATCTATAGCTGCATAAACTCCAGTAGATATACCATAGTTTTTAAACGCTATAACTTTCGCACAAACCAATTTAATATACACTTATTAGGTTTATTTTTGTTTTGTTTTTTGTTTTTGTTTTTTACCAAAGACATGTAGCAGAATACATTTTGGCCTAAATTTTATGAAGAAATTATATTTATTAGTTTTTTTTGGATATGTTTTATAGCAGAAACCATATTATATTATAATATTGGTGAACAAAAAAAAGAAAGAAAAGAAAATATAGTTTTTTTCTGAAATTCTATTTTTTTCACTTTATATCACAAATAAAAAACCCAGTGGGGATCAAATACCACCAAAAAAAAGCTCTGTTTGTGTGAAAGAAATGATAAAAATTTAATTAACGTACAGTGTTGCATGACCGCGCAGTTACCAGTTAAAGTAGCGCAATGTTGAATAGCAAAAAAATGGTCTGGTCATGAAGGGAGTAAAGCCTCCCGGAGGTCAGGTGGTTAATAACACTTTATTCTGCGTAAACTCCTGCAAAATAGCACACAGCTATACAGGTATAATGGGAGGGCAGTGTAAGGTTTCTTTGTTTCATGAGTCACCAATCACATTCAGAATTTGATCCAAGTTTAAATCTCATTGGTGGCTCTGAGAAATGTGATCTGATTTCATTCCCTTTTTTTTATAGATATAAAAAGCAGGCACATAGTTAACTTTTGATACAGTAGATATGGAACAGAATTCCGACACACATTTTTCTTTCCAGTTTCCCTATCAGCTGTTGCAAAGACTTCAGTAATTTCCTAAAGGCAAATTGCTCTCTGGTCATTTCCTGTACAACCCTGACAAGGACTAAAACTCCTCTTACTGATTGACTGCCAGGATTAGTGATGGCCGAACGGTTCGCCCGGCGGTCGTTTCGCGGCGAATTTCCGACTTTCGCCGTCCGCGGGTTCGAACGCCTTTTTCCGTCGTTCGCCCCGGCGGACTTACGTGTTTAATGTATACAAGAACTTTAACCTTTCGTGACACGTTTATCATGTGTTACAGGACAACCAATTGAGACATGACAGCTCATGGACACTTGGACATTCCCCCTAACCTATAAATACACCCGATCCGGTGGCCATTTTACATTCTTTCTTCTGTCACTGTAGGGAAAGGATCCTGTGTGGAGTAGGGACAGAGAAAACGCTAGCTATTTGGTACACAAAAGTTCTTTTCAGGACTGGTATAGGTGTTAGGTCAGCAGCCTGAGTTTCTTTTGTCAGTTTAGATAAAGGGACAGAGCGCTGTATGCTGCTATTTTAGGGACAGCTCAGCCAGATTAGTCTTTCTTCATCATCATCATCATCATCATCATTAGCTGTTACTATCAGGTCCACAAAAGAGCTGTTCCAGCTAATCGTTCCAGCCTACTCTTTTTTGCCAATTTGTATAGGGACAGGCAGGAAGCAGTGTGTCAGGCAGTGAGGATAATTTTAAAGACTTGCTGTTACTATTAGTTCCACAAAGGTTCTTTTCAGGACTGGTATCAGTGGTACGGTAATAGGCTTGTACACGTATAATATTCTTTCTTCCAAATATAGAAAGAATATTATACTTGACTGCTGCCCTTCTGCTGCAGTCTGCTAATCATTCACAACTCACTTGTTCCACAAAAGTTCTTATAAGGACTGGTAACTTGGTCTGTCTAGGGTGCTACGGTACATAGGCTTGGGTGCGGTACAGTCTGCTGTTCTGTAAGGACCGCTATCGGTCCACAATAGATAGGGTTGCCGTGCACTACTGCTGACCGCTGCCCTATACTGCAGCAGTCCTTCAGCGGTATAGGGACTGACGCACAGTCTGCTAAACACTAATACACAACCTGCTTGGTCCACAAAAGTTCTTATAAGGACTGGTAACTTGGTATAGGGTGCTACGGTACATAGGCCTGAGTGCGTTACAGTCTGCTGTTCTGTAAGGACCGCTATCGGTCCACAATACATAGGGTTGACGTGCACTACTGCTGACCGCTGCCCTATACTGCAGCAGTCCTTCAGCGGTATAGGGACTGACGCACAGTCTGCTAAACACTAACACACAACCTGCTTGGTCCACAAAAGTTCTTATAAGGACTGGTAACTTGGTATAGGGTGCTACGGTACATAGGCCTGAGTGCAGTACAGTCTGCTGTTCTGTAAGGACCGCTATCGGTCCACAATACATAGGGTTGCCGTGCACTACTGCTGACCGCTGCCCTATACTGCAGCAGTCCTTCAGCGGTATAGGGACTGACGCACAGTCTGCTAAACACTAACACACAACCTGCTTGGTCCACAAAAGTTCTTATAAGGACTGGTAACTTGGTATAGGGTGCTACGGTACATAGGCCTGAGTGCAGTACAGTCTGCTGTTCTGTAAGGACCGCTATCGGTCCACAATACATAGGGTTGCCGTGCACTACTGCTGACCGCTGCCCTATACTGCAGCAGTCCTTCAGCGGTATAGGGACTGACGCACAGTCTGCTAAACACTAACACACAACCTGCTTGGTCCACAAAAGTTCTTATAAGGACTGGTAACTTGGTATAGGGTGCTACGGTACATAGGCCTGAGTGCAGTACAGTCTGCTGTTCTGTAAGGACCGCTATCGGTCCACAATACATAGGGTTGACGTGCACTACTGCTGACCGCTGCCCTATACTGCAGCAGTCCTTCATTGGTATAGGGACTGACGTACAGTCTGCTAATCACTAACACACAACCTGCTTGGTCCACAAAAGTTCTTATAAGGACTGGTAACTTGGTATAGGGTGCTACGGTACATAGGCCTGAGTGCAGTACAGTCTGCTGTTCTGTAAGGACCGCTATCGGTCCACAATACATAGGGTTGACGTGCACTACTGCTGACCGCTGCCCTATACTGCAGCAGTCCTTCATTGGTATAGGGACTGACGTACAGTCTGCTAATCACTAACACACAACCTGCTTGGTCCACAAAAGTTCTTATAAGGACTGGTAACTTGGTATAGGGTGCTACGGTACATAGGCCTGAGTGCAGTACAGTCTGCTGTTCTGTAAGGACCGCTATCGGTCCACAATACATAGGGTTGCCGTGCACTACTGCTGACCGCTGCCCTATACTGCAGCAGTCCTTCATTGGTATAGGGACTGACGTACAGTCTGCTAATCACTAACACACAACCTGCTTGGTCCACAAAAGTTTTTATAAGGACTGGTAACTTGGTATAGGGTGCTACGGTACATAGGCCTGAGTGCAGTACAGTCTGCTGTTCTGTAAGGACCGCTATCGGTCCACAATACATAGGGTTGCCGTGCACTACTGCTGACCGCTGCCCTATACTGCAGCAGTCCTTCATTGGTATAGGGACTGACGTACAGTCTGCTAATCACTAACACACAACCTGCTTGGTCCACAAAAGTTCTTATAAGGACTGGTAACTTGGTATAGGGTGCTACGGTACATAGGCCTGAGTGCGTTACAGTCTGCTGTTCTGTAAGGACCGCTATCGGTCCACAATACATAGGGTTGCCGTGCACTACTGCTGACCGCTGCCCTATACTGCAGCAGTCCTTCATTGGTATAGGGACTGACGTACAGTCTGCTAATCACTAACACACAACCTGCTTGGTCCACAAAAGTTCTTATAAGGACTGGTAACTTGGTATAGGGTGCTACGGTACATAGGCCTGAGTGCGTTACAGTCTGCTGTTCTGTAAGGACCGCTATCGGTCCACAATACATAGGGTTGCCGTGCACTACTGCTGACCGCTGCCCTATACTGCAGCAGTCCTTCATTGGTATAGGGACTGACGTACAGTCTGCTAATCACTAACACACAACCTGCTTGGTCCACAAAAGTTCTTATAAGGACTGGTAACTTGGTATAGGGTGCTACGGTACATAGGCCTGAGTGCGTTACAGTCTGCTGTTCTGTAAGGACCGCTATCGGTCCACAATACATAGGGTTGCCGTGCACTACTGCTGACCGCTGCCCTATACTGCAGCAGTCCTTCATTGGTATAGGGACTGACGTACAGTCTGCTAATCACTAACACACAACCTGCTTGTTCCACAAAAGTTCTTATAAGGACTGGTAACTTGGTATAGGGTGCTACGGTACATAGGCTTGAGTGCGGTACAGTCTGCTGTTCTGTAAGGACCGCTATCGGTCCACAATAGATAGGGTTGACGTGCACCACTGCTGACCGCTGCCCTATACTGCAGCAGTCCTTCAGCGGTATAGGGACTGACGTACAGTCTGCTAAACACTAATACACAACCTGCTTGGTCCACAAAAGTTCTTATAAGGACTGGTAACTTGGTATAGGGTGCTACGGTACATAGGCTTGAGTGCGGTACAGTCTGCTGTTCTGTAAGGACCGCTATAGGTCCACAATAGATAGGGTTGACGTGCACCACTGCTGACCGCTCACCTATACTGCAGCAGTCCTTCAGCGGTATAGGGACTAAGAGTTTTGTCACAGGGTCATTTAAAAAATGACATGCAGAGGAAGAGGCAGGCCCTTCCGCAGGGGTGGTAGGGGTAGGGCAGGAGCAACAGGCTTGAGCCAAAGTGGGAAGTTGCAGAAGGTGCGTTCAATTACTTTAAAGGATGCACCAGACTTGGTTGAGTGGCTCGCTCAGCCTTACTCTTCTGCACCCTCCTCATCCTCTCGATCTGCACCCTCTTCTTCACTCTCTGCTATGTGCACCCCCAAAGACACTACCACCAACAACACGACCACCACCACCACCACCACATACCTTCCGCTTGAGTCACTGGAATTATTTTCCGATCCATATCAAGAGGACATTTCTGATGCGCAGCCACTCTTGGTATTGGATCAGGAAGAGGAGGTAGCAACAAGCGCTACTCAGCAGTCTGACGCCAGTACCCAGATCAGCCCAAGGAGGAGGTTGGTCCCCGGTGTTGCTGCCTACTCCGAGATCTCTACTTATAGCGGTGGGGAAGGTGACGTTGATGATGACGTGTCTAGTGATGTCACGTGGGTGCCCACAAGAGAGGAAGAGGAGGGGAGTTCAGAGGGAGATATGGACCAGCAGATAGGGAGGAGAAGCAGCAATGACTTACATTGCACAGCAGGGACAAAGCAGACTGCAAATGTATCAGGAGCGAGTCATCGACCATGTACGGTCACATCTGGCGCTCCCAGGACACCGGCACATGGCTCCGCAGTGTGGGCTTTTTTTAACGTGTCCGCTGCTGACAATAGCGTTGCCATCTGCAATCTTTGCAGTCAACGCGTTAGTCGCGGTAAGCCCAATACTCACCTAGGGACGACCGCCTTAAGAAGGCACATGAGCAGCCATCACCGAGCCCAGTGGGAGCAACGGAACACACAAAGCCACACTGCAGGCTCTCACCGTCCAGCCTCGTCTTCTACTTCTCCTTCTCCTCTCTCCTCACAATTGTCCTCCACTCCACCTTCCATCACGCCAAGCTCACATTTTTCTGCAAAAAGGCAGGCTTCCGTGGGCCTAATGTTTGAGCGTAAAAAAATGATGACGCCGGATAACCCTCTTGCCCAACGGTTGGCGGCTGGCTTGTCAGAACTCATAGCCCGCCAACTACTGCCATATAAACTGGTGGACTCGGAGGCCTTTCGCAAATTTGTGGCCATTGGAACACCACAATGGAAGGTCCCAGGAAGGAAGTATTTCTCAGAGAAGGGCATCCCAGAGCTATATGGCCATGTTCAGCGGCAAGTGAATGTATCTCTGGCACACAGTGTCGGTGCCAAGATACATCTGACCACAGACACGTGGTCTAGCAAACACGGGCAGGGAAGGTATATCAGTTTTACTGCCCACTGGGTGAACCTTCTGACGGCCGTCAAGCATGTAACCCGTGGCACCCGTGTAGATTTGGTTTTACCGCCACGGATTGCATGCAGGCCTGACTCTTCTTCTCCTCCTCCTACTCCATCCTCCTCCCTCTCCTCCTCAGCTGCCTCCTCCTTTTCCGCTGCTAGCGTCTCTTCCACTGCACCGCCCAAGCTCCCCAGAACCTATTCCACATGCCAGGTGAGACGTTGCCATGCCGTGCTGCGTCTGTTGTGCCTGGAAGCAAAGAGCCACACTGGCCCGGCACTCCTTTCAGCTTTGCGTTCACAGGCAGATGAGTGGCTAACACCGCTCAATTTGACAGTTGGTAAAGTGGTGTGTGACAACGGTGCCAATCTGCTTAGCGCATTGAAACAGGGCAAAATCACGCACGTGCCGTGCATGGCACACGTCTTAAACTTGGTCGTGCAGCGATTCCTTGTCAAATACCCTGGGGTCCAGGACATCTTGCGGCAGGCAAGGAAAATCTCGGCCCATTTCAGAAGATCTTACACGGCCATGGCTCGCCTTGCTGACATTCAGCGGCGACACCATCTGCCGGTCAGACGTCTTATTTGCGATTGCCCGACGCGATGGAACTCAACCTTCTATATGCTTGATAGGCTGCTCCAGCAGAAACGTGCAGTTAACGTCTACCTGTATGAACTCTGCGAAAGAAACGGTTCTGGGGAGCTGGGTTTTTTTTCACCGCGCCAGTGGCTGCTCATGCGCGACACATGCAGACTTCTGCGGCCATTTGAGGAGATCACCAAACTGGTCAGTCGCAGCCATGGCGCCATCAGTGACATGGTACCTTATGCCTTCTTTCTGGAGCGTGCATTGCGTCGTGTCATTGATCAGGCTGTGGAGGAGCAGGAGCGGGAAGATGAGGAAGTCGCAATGCTGGATGAATTCCCAGGGGGGGCTACTCTATCTGAGACAAGTCAACAACAGGAGTCTGATGAGGAGTCAGAGGAGGATGGTGCCGGGGCGGATGAGCAGGAGCAAGAAGAGCATGCTTTAAACCTTTCTGGGATCCCTGTTGTGCGAGGATGGGGAGAGGAGAATGAAGAGGACGACATTATCCTGGATGATGAGCAGGAGCCAGGCCACCACACCGCTTCCACTTTAGTGCAAATGGGGGCCTTCATGCTCCAGTGTTTTAATAGGGACCCCCGTATAAAAAGCATGAGGGTCAAGGACCAGTACTGGGTGGCAACGTACTTAGACCCCCGGTACAAACACAAAATGGCGGAAATGTTACCGCCGTCGCAGAGGGCTGTCAGAATGCAGCACTTCCAGGCCTTGCTTCGAGAAATGCTGCATTCTGCTTTTGCGTGCGCTGGCAGAGGAGCAATTCCCACTCCCAGAGAAGGATTTGCGGGTACCAATCCAACAGCGCCTGCAAGAAGAGGCCGGTTTGAAGATGTGTTGGTGACTTCGGATATGAGGTCATTCTTTCAGCCGACCCATCGACAGGTGTCATCCGGATCCAGCATCAGGGAACGCCTAGACCGTCAGGTGTCCGACTACATTGGGTTAACGGCCGATGTGGACGCTCTGAGGAGTGATGAACCCCTAGACTACTGGGTGGGCAGGCTTGACCTCTGGCCAGAGCTTGCCCAATTTGCAATCGAACTGTTGGCTTGCCCCTCATCCAGTGTCCTGTCCGAAAGGACGTTCAGCGCAGCAGGGGGGATTGTGACCGATAAGCGTACTCGCCTAGCTCACCACAGTGTTAACTACCTCACATTTCTAAAAATGAATGAGGCATGGATCTCGGAGGAATTCAACACATGTGATCAGTAGACCATGTATATGTCTATAAACAATTTTTGGAATCAAGCACACAGACCTTCTTAATTCATTTGGCTCACTTCCCTGACCCAAAAAAGCACACCGTACTATATGCCCCTACCCTCCTCTTTGAAGAGGTTGAGCGGTGTCATATTTCTACTGGGGCTGCTTATTATGAGGGGTTCCCACCATCCCTGTGCTGTGCTGACTTCCTCCTGGGTGTTCTTATTATGAGGGGCTCCCACCATCCCTGTGCTGTGCTGACTTCCTCCTGGGGGTTCTTATTATGAGGGGATCACACCATCCCTGTGCTGTGCTGACTTCCTCCTGGGGCTGCTTACGGTGCTGCTGTCAGCGCTGTATGTCACGGAGCTGCTGTCAGCGCTGTATGTCACGGAGCTGCTGTCAGCGCTGTATGTCACGGAGCTGCTGTCAGCGCTGTATGTCACGGAGCTGCTGTCAGCGCTGTATGTCACGGAGCTGCTGTCAGCGCTGTATGTCACGGAGCTGCTGTCAGCGCTGTATGTCACGGAGCTGCTGTCAGCGCTGTATGTCACGGTGCTGCTGTCAGCGCTGTATGTCACGGAGCTGCTGTCAGCGCTGTATGTCACGGAGCTGCTGTCAGTGCTGTATGTCACGGAGCTGCTGTCAGCGCTGTATGTCACGGAGCTGCTGTCAGCGCTGTATGTCACGGAGCTGCTGTCAGCGCTGTATGTCACGGTGCTGCTGTCAGCGCTGTATGTCACGGAGCTGCTGTCAGCGCTGTATGTCACGGAGCTGCTGTCAGTGCTGTATGTCACGGAGCTGCTGTCAGCGCTGTATGTCACGGAGCTGCTGTCAGCGCTGTATGTCACGGAGCTGCTGTCAGCGCTGTATGTCACGGTGCTGCTGTCAGCGCTGTATGTCACGGAGCTGCTGTCAGCGCTGTATGTCACGGAGCTGCTGTCAGCGCTGTATGTCACGGAGCTGCTGTCAGCGCTGTATGTCACGGAGCTGCTGTCAGCGCTGTATGTCACGGTGCTGATGTCAGTGCTCTGTATTACGGTGCTGCTGTCAGTGCTCTGTATCTCCTGCACCCTCTTGTTTGCCTACCCTGGTCCCTGACCTTCCCTCTCCTCCATTGCCTTCATTAGCTCCATAGTCCTGAATTGTCAGAACAATTTCCCAAATAAAAAAAAAATGCTTGTAGTTATCGATCCCAAATTCACCTCATACATGTATTATGCTATTGTCCAGGTGGTGGGACTACGTGCTACCCCCTAATAATTACCCCGTGGCCGCAAATTCGACCTAAAGGTTTGCGAAATTCGCCTCCCATTGAAGTCAATGGAGCCCGCGGCGAACGGTCGTTTTCGCGAACGTTTGTGCCCGTTCGCGTTTCGCGTTCGCGAAACGTCCCGTCGGAAGTTCGTCCATCACTAGCCAGGATCCTTTATTGCTTATTAGTAGTATTGCACCTCACACTGCTGAAGACGTGTCCTGCAATGTCCAGTGTGAGGCCGCTATTTGCCTTAATAACTTTACCATAAAGGTTATATATTGCAGCTTACCATTCCTGGTGATTGCATTCGTTTTCAATTTTCAGATTCAGAATATTATCAGCGACGTAGTAAGATTTTTACCGAGTTGTATTTTTCTCTTTTGTGTTGTGTTATTGTGTTTTTGCCTATTTACTTTGTTTTGTATGGGAAAATGTAATAAAAATATTTTTCCAAAAAACAATATTATCAGCAAGTACAGTAGATACCTGTTGATCCTGCCAGAAATGCAACTTGTCACTTCCTGTGAGCTGAACAGACATCAGAACAATCCTCTTCTTTTTTTTTTTTAAGCGCTTCAACCCTGGTTTTTACCCCCTTCCTGACCAAAGCACTTTTTTTGCAATTCGGCACTGCATTACTTTAACTGACAATTGCGCGGCCGTGCGAGGTTGCACCCAAACAAAATTGATGTCCTTTTTATCCCACAAATAGAGCTTTCTTTTGGTGATATTTGATCACCTCTGCATTTTTATTCTTATTTTTTGCACTATAAACAAAAAAAGAGCATACATTTTGAAAAAAAAACGCAATATTTTTAACTTTTTGCTATAATAAATAAACTCCAAAAATATATAAAAAAATAAAATGTTTTCCTCAGTTTAGGCCGATATGTATTCTTCTACATATTTTTGGTAAAAAAAAATCGCAATAAGCATATATTGATTGGTTTGCGCAAAAGTTATAGCGTCTACAAAATAGGGGATAGTTTATTATTATTATTATTATTATAATACAGGATTTATATAGCGCCGACAGTTTACGCAGCGCTTTACAACATTAGGGCAGACAGTACAAATACAATACAATTCAATACAGGGGGGAATCAGAGAGCCTTGCTCGTTAGAGTTTATAATCTAGGAGGGAGGGTCAAGTTATACAAAAGGGTAATAGCTGTGGGGGATGAGCTAATGGAGAAAATAGTGCAGTTGTTAGATGGAGGCAGGATAGGCTTCTCTGAAGAGGAATGTTTTTAGGGATCGCCTAAAAGTAGATAAATTTGGAGACAGTCTGACAGATTGGGGTAGTTTTATGGCATTTTTATAATTTATTTTTTATTTTTACTAGTAATGGCAGCGATCTGTGATTTTTATCGGGACTGCGACATTATGGCGGACACATCGGACACTTTTGACACATTTTTGGGACCATTGGCATTTATACAGCGACCAGTTCTATAAAAATGCACTGATTACTGTAAAAATGTCACTGACAGGGAAGGGGTTAACACTAGGGGGCGCTCAATGGGTTAATTGTGTTCCCTGGTGTGTGTTCTAACTGAACGGGAAGGGAACTGTGTAGGGGAGATGACAGATCACTGTTCATACTCTGTATGAACAGACGATCAGTCCCTTCTCCCCTCAGAGAACCGGAAACTGTATGTTTACACACACAGATCCCGGTTCTCGGTGTGCGTCACCAGCGATCGCGGGAGCCCCACGGTGATCGTGACCGCCAGGCACTCATGCACATGCCCCCCTAGTGGCCACAGGGCGAAGCAACGTAGCATAGGGGGTTATTTACAAAAGGAAAATCCACTTTGCACTGCAAGTGCACTTGGAAGTAAAGTCGCTGTAGATCTGAGGGGGACATGCAAGGAAAATAAAAAACAGCATTTTAGCTTGCACGTGATTGGATGATAAAATCAGCAGAGCTTCCACTCATTTCAGATCTACCCCTCAGATTTAGAGTGACTGCACTTTCAAGTGCACTTGCAGTACAAAGTGGATTTGCCTTTTCGTGAATAACCCCCATAACGTCTTTTCGGCCAGCCATGCCATTCTGCCGCAGTACAACTGCAGCCTAAGTGTAATTTAGATTTAGATTCAAAGGCGTTTAACCATTTTGCTGCTTGAGCCATTCTTTATTTGTTTAATTCATTTGCACACATGTTAAAAGGTACATTTTTGGCCTAAAGATTACCGTATATACTCGAGTATAGGCCGACCCGAATATAAGCCGAGGCCCCCAATTTACCCCCAAAAAAACTGGCAAACTTATTGACTCGTGTATAAGCCGAGGGTAAGACATGCCTGTCCATCCCTGTGTGTGTGTCCGTCCATCCCTGTGTGTCCGTCCATCCCTGTGTGTCCGTCCATCCCTGTGTGTCCGTCCATCCCTGTGTGTGTGTGTCTCCATCCATCCATCCATCCCTGTGTGTGTGTGTGTATCCGTGTGTGTGTGTGTGTGTGTGTGTGTGTGTGTGTGTGTGTGTGTGTGTGTGTGTGTCCAGCCTACCTGTGTCCTGAGCCTTTGTCCCGAGCCTCCGTCCCGTGCCGAGCCTCCTTGCCTCCGTGCCTCGCCGCCGTGCCTCGCCGCCGTGCCTCGCCGCCGTGCCTTGCCTCCGGTCCCGTCCCGTCCCGTCCCGTGCCGTGCCGTCCTGTGCCTTGCCTCCGTCCCGTGCCCTCTTCGTTCGTCGGCGGCCATTGTAAAATTCAAAAGCTGCGCCGCCGCCTTCGCCTGTGATAGGCGGAACACTGAATTTCCCAGCAGCCTGTGTTCCGCCTATCACAGACGTCGTATCATCCTCGTCCGTAGTACGAGGATGATACGAAGTCCGTGATAGGCGGAACACAGGCTGCTGGGAAATTCAGTGTTCCGCCTATCACAGGCGAAGGGGGAGCCGGAGGCGCGGCTTTTGAATCAGAATGGCCGCTGTCTGTCTGCTCGACACGCTGATCGAGCGGGCAGACAGCGATGACTCGAGTATAAGCCGAGGGGGGCACTTTCAGCCTCAAAAAAGAGGCTGAAAATCTCGGCTTATACTCGAGTATATACGGTATGTAAAAACCCAAAACATTGTATCTTTTTATTAAAACAGCCTGTAGAATAAAATGGAGGCAGTTACAATTTTCTTTGTCACTTGACGTGATAACTAGTTATTGAACCTATATCTTCACAAAAAATGCACTTAGATTAATTTTAGTGCTTGCCAAATTTTTTCTTTCGTAAAATATAAAAGATGAGGTTGCCTCAATTAAATGCAAAATATATCAATCCTTAAAATTGCATTTGCCAATGAAAGGCCAAAAAAACTAGGGTATCCAAAACTACACAAAACACACAACCTGTATGTGCTGTACCTTCTCTTGTTTAATACATTTGAATTGAATTATTAAAAAACAAAACAAATAAAGACTACACAATTTCTTGATAAATTTTGTAGCAGTTAGTTGTTAGCCCTTGTACACACGGTCGAACATTCCGACAACAAAATCTATCTGATTTTTTCCGACGGATTTTGTCCGAAACTGGTGTTGCATACACACGGTCGGACAAAGTTGTCGGAAAATCTGATCGTTCAGAATGTGAAGACGTTTGTTCGTTACGACGGGAGTACATTGTGACTAGTAGCCAAAAGCTTTGGTCTCATAATTTGAGCTGAGCAAGCGTGGCACTTTGTCCAATCGGAATTCTCTACAAACCATCGGACAAAGTCTGAACGGATCATGTTGTCGGAATGTTTTATATCCAGCTCTCAAACCTTGTTGGTCGGAAATTCTGACGGAAAAAGTCAGATGGAGCGCACACACGGCCGGATTATCTGACAACATGGTCCGATCTGACATTTTTCATCGTAATTTCCGACCGCGTGTACAAGGGCTAAGACAGTCATAGTTATACATAGCAGGTCTGATACTATGCAGGTAAATCCAGCTGTTTCAATGTTAGCTTATTAAGCATGCTGATTTTGTGATATACTATACTACAGAGGAAATATGTGTTGTAGCTTTTAATCATCCGTTATGAGACATTTTGCAAAAGTCACACATAGTAAATGACCAGCTTCTGAAAACATTTACAGTAGATAAACAACAAAAGAGAGAACAATTGTACGTGTAAAAGAGGGAAATAAAATATCGGTGGTTATTCACATTGGCAGCTGGCTTTATAGGAAACACCACAACATATTAATATATGCAGAGATTTGCTTTTATAATTAAGTCTTACAAAACAGTTGACCTTTAAATTTGATAATTATGACTTCGGCTTTACCCTCTGTCTGTTTTATAGGGTGATAATGTACACTTGAGTTACTTCTCTATTCCTTTCATTAGCTAAGACTAAAAGACCAAGTTTAATTTATTTTTACTGTTACTTTATACTGTTGACATATTTTATTGCTGATTTAGGCCGGTGTGGACAGCTGCAATCCTGGAAGCTCTGATTCCTCATATACAAAGTACAAAAAATGCCCAGCACACTTAGGCTGCTTTCACACTGGGGCAGTATTCAGGCGTTACAGCGCTAAAAATAGCGCCTGTGTAACGCCTGAAAAAAACCGGCCCCTTTAACTCCAGTGTGAAAGCCGGAGGGCTTTCACACTGGAGCGATGCGCTGGCAGGACGGTGAAAAAAGTCCTGCTAGCCGCATCTTTGCAGCGGTGAAGGAGCGGTGTATTCACCGCTCCTAAACCGCTCCTACCCATTGAAATCAATGGGACACCGCAGCGGCGCTTTGCGGGCGGGTTTAACCCCTTTTCGGCCGCTAGCGGGGGTTAAAACCACCCCGCTAGCGCCCGCACACCGCCGCTAAAACGACGGTAAAGCGCCGCTAAAAATAGCGGCACTTTACCGCCGACGCCGCTCCCGCTGCAGTGTGAAAGCAGCCTTACTAGCTAGCCAGAGAAATAAACAAAATTTGCATTGTTTAAGAATTTGCGTAACAAACAGAGGTTTTAGTTGCACACGTTTGCATATAAGGCCCCTCTGTGAAGTGTAGCCCCTAATTCTAATCTATAAGAGCCTATATCTTGTTGCTAGATTTGGCACAGAGACATACTTTTATTTCTAAAAAAAAGCATAGCCATTAGTCTGACGAATCTGCCTGTACATTTGTTCTGTGCAAATTGGGCAAACAAATGTTCTTTAGGATATTTTTTCTTCTGAACGAATGATCTTATTGTATTATTGTCTTATTGCAGCAGTAAAAAACAGCATTATGGCCACCAGATTGAGTTGGTTACATATTTGCTACCTCCTTCTAGAGTTCTCTAGAATTGCCATATCTCCTGTCGCATTTTTTTTTACTACTGCCCACAATTTGAAGAATATTTGTTCAGAAGAGAAAATGATCCAAAATTGTCTGTTTTTCGAGGGGGAAAACAATCCCTATTTGAAAGGGTATGGATCCCCTGGCTCTCTTATCTTCAGGTCCTGGACATCTGAGGTCCACATCGAATTAGTGGTCGGATGGGTTTCTGGACAGGCGTGTTCTCACTTTCTCCCTTTTTTTCTTTTTGTCTTCTTTCTTTTCTCCTTTACTTGATCTCTTTATTACCTTACTCTTCCCCCCCCCCTTTTTATTTTTTTTCTGATGCATTGTCGGTCTTATAGTTGGACCTTTATCCTCGTTTTAAGGTTACTGGCAAGGTTTTGCATGTGACAGATATCCTGAAGAGATAGGATGTTGATATCGTTGCTTTTGTTTTGGCTTTTAAAAAAAAAAAGAATTCTCTCTTTGATATATGGATAGAGCAATAACTCCACTATTCGGTACCATTGGGATTTCAATTAGTCAACCACTTTGAGGTAGTTTCTCACACCTACTTATAGACTGTCCATGGGTTCATAGCAAAATCTTTACCTTCTTCAATCTATTATTGTCACCAATGTTCTTTGTTGTATACTGCCTAGGTTCTCAGTTCTATTCTGTACTAATTTGTGCTACTCAACAATGTCTTGTTCAAAATCTTAATAAAAAAGGATTGATACAGAGAAAATGACCCAAAGAACACTTGTTTTGCCCCAATTGCACAGGATGCATATGCACATAAAGATCTGTTGGCTATCCATATTTTCATAAATAGAGCCCTAGGGGTCCCCAGCCACCATCACGCTGTGCTAGGCTTCTAGTGTGTCCCTGCACCATTAGAGAAAAGAGAAATGGGCTCTCTTTAGGCAAACCTGCCCTCGATGTAGACCTTCAGAATTATAACGTTAAATGTTAAGCTCTCAAATGAAATCTCAGTGGGAAGAGGCACAATGGTGGGGGCCATTGCAGGGCATTGTGGAACTTTAAGGATTGGTTTACTTAAACAGTAATTGTGCTTAACATACAGTTGTAAATAAAATAACTTATTCAGTTTAGACAGCTTGCTGCAAATAAAATTTCAGTTTTGCACTATTCTTGAGTGGTCCAGGCTTTAATAATGGGATTGGAGCAGAGGGGGTCCTGTAATGGTTCTGCTGACGCATAGGGGAAGATTAACTAAAACCGGAGAGTGCAAAATCTGGTGCAGCTATGCATGGTAACCAATCAGCTTCTAACTTCAGCTTGTTCAAATAAGCTTTGACAAAAAACAAATAAATAAAACTGGAAGCTGATTAGTTTCTATGCAGAGCTGCAAAAGATTTTGCACTCTTCAGTTTTTAATAAATTGCTTCCATAGAGTCTGCACAGCACCCAGTCTGTAAAGCATGGTGTGGCTCCATCGTTGTGATGCTTAGTATCCTAATTGTAGTCAGGGGTTAAGAAAATGTGGTAATTGTCTGCAATTAATAAAGAAACGTACAGCCAACTGTGACTGAGGCCTGGTTATGACCTTGATCCAAGATTGTTGTGTCTAATGCAGATATCAGACATGTTTTCTTCCTACTTATTGTTTATGCCACAGACACAATATTTGGTGAATAACATCTTCTATATCTTAATTTTTATACAGCAATTAAATTATAATACATAGGCTTATTACTGTGTGTAGAAATGGACAAAGCTGTCCTCGAACACCACCAATTATATATCTGCTTTTACCAGGTCACAGCAAAAAAGACTTATTTTACTGCTATCTGTGAATTACAGTATTGGTTACCCTACAGGTGTGTGAGCAGTGAAGAAGGCAGCCCAGCCAATAGCAACTCCTCTAATGACGCGTACACACGAGTGTAAGTCTGACGGGAGCTTTTCATTGTATATTTTGATCGTGTGTATGCCCCATCGGACTTTTTACGTTGAAAATTCTGGCGGATCTAGAAATAGAACACGTTTAAAATATTTCCGACGGAACTAATTTCTATCGGGAAAACCGCTTGTCTGTATGCTGTTCCGATGGACCTAAAACAGTGCATGCTCTGAAGCAAGTACAAGACGGAAGCTATTGGCTACTGGCTATTGAACTTCCTTTTTCTAGTCCCGTCGTACACGTTCTACGTCACCGCGTTCTTGGAGGTCGGACTTTGGTGTGTGCGCACAACAGTTTCAGAGGAATTCCGTCAGAGTTTATTCTGACGGGAAAACTGGTCGTGTGTACAGGGCATAAGTCATCCTCCTACATACCCCAACTTTCTGTGATGCTAGAGGTTGTGGCTTAGGATAGACTAAAGCCACCTGCTGATAAAATATGGTATTGTTGGCCACTTAGTCCACATGCATATGGGCAGAAAAATGCCACTGTTAGAGGCGTTTGGCATTTTTTTGTCTTTTTTTTTTTTTTTACACCTCCTGAAAACAGCTCTAGTTTAGCTAATGTGCATATGTACATTGTGTTGTTTACAAGTGTAGTTTAGAACAGCGTTCAGGGGTTTTAAAAATAATCCCCCAAACCTGCATCGAGAGAGGAGTTTTACAACATAATTTATGCCCATAGGCACGTAAACACCTCTAAACGTGTGCATATGCATGTCATTCAATCACCCCCCTTTAAAATAATGAAATTATTATGTTGGTGTTAAATCTTCCACTTGGATGTTATAAGTTGTTATAAGAGTAAATAAAGCTAGATAAAACAAAAAAAACTTGAATTTTAACAGGGGGGGGGGGGGGGGTGAGATTTTCTATATATCCACTGTAAATTTATTCTAGTGACTAGAAGAAAATGTATATTGCAGGCAATAAAGTAAGTCTACGCTAATATGCATCTAAACGCAATACAAGTGTAAAGCGCGTCATTAGAGGTATTATTTTCGGACAACTTCTGGCATTATATTCGGACCATTTATTCATACACCTGTGTGTATATGGGGCCTTATGCCGCGTACACACGATCAGACTTTTCAACGTACTTGGTCTGGCGGACTATCCGACGGACTTTGCAGCGGTGGTCCGCTGGACTTTCAAACAAATGGACTTGCCCACACACGATCACTCCAAAAGTCCGATGGATTCGAATGTGATGACGTAGAATAAGGAAGTTCATATCCGCCAATAGCTGCCCTAGCGTCGATTTTAGTCCGTCGGACTAGCACACAGACGACCAGATTTATCGACCAGACTCGAGTCCGTCAGAAAGATTTGAAACATGTTCTGGTCCGCCGGACCTAGTCTGTCGAAAAAGTCCAATCGTGTGTATGGGGCCTTAGCCCACGTACACACGGTCGGAGATTTTGCCAACCAAATCCGTCGGATTTTGCCCGTCGGATTTAGTCCGACGGATTGTGTCCGAAACTGTTGCATACACACGGTTGGGCCAAGTTGGCGAAAAATCCGATCTTTCAGAACGTGATGACGTAATTTCGTTACGATGGGACTACATTCAGGCTAGTAGCCAATAGCTTTGATGTAGGAATTTGATCTGAGCATGCGTGGCACTTGGTCCGATCAAAATGCTCTACACATGATCGGATTAGGTCCGTCCGGCCATGTTGGAAAATTGGGTCGGACGGAGATTCGGACGGAATCAGTCCGATGCATACCACACACAGTCGGATTATCTGACGACACAGTCCGATAAGACTCATTCCGACAGATTCTCCGACCGTGTGTACAAGGGCTAAGTCAGACACGTTGGGGCTATTTGAGCATAGAATATGAGGTTTTGCAGATATTTCATATTGAGTGTTTTATTGTTGTATTGGAAGTAAAGATGTAAGGAAGATCCTTTTATGTGAAAGAAGGGTGAGGATCAGGTATATATACATTTTTGCGGAGTTGTGAAAGTGTTGATAATGCAGAAAGAAAAATATGAATGATTATTCACTGCATCATTTTTCCAAAGCGGATCGGGTTATCCGGGGGTCATCCAGCTGCTGGGGAACTACAAGTCCCAGAGGCTGTGAAAGGAGCACAGGTTTTGCGTTTTCTGAACCGAGAGACACTAGCTGCCCGAACCTTTCCTCAAGCATCTACGATACGTCTGCTGTTTCATTTGTGCTAACACTGCTACCATCTCCTATCTAGAGCTAATCCTAATAATTATCAGGGGACTGACGTGACGTGCTGCCACTTTAGGACTTGCACGCTGTAACAGCAATTCCCATAACAGTATGTTTTAATGACTGTGCTATTAACCCATTATCTGCTAAAGCTGAGTACGCTAGGTATGTTTGTATGTATGTAAGTTTGTGATCCAGTTCTGGTTTGGATACATAAAACATAATTTAACTCTGTCAACTTAAAATATTTTTAAAAAAATTAAAACATTTGCAAGTAAAAGCACAGAAAATCAAATTTTTTAAATCCTTATTTGCAGTATGTTGCCTTTTTATAATCAAACTGTTATGCTTGCACTTACAATGTGCTTCTGAACTTCCTAGAAAATCTTGCACATCATAGCCCTCAGCTCTTCAGAGTGTGTCTAATCAAATACTCTATGGCCTAGCTCTTCCACACCTCTGCTAACCTCCCTATATAAACTTCTATGTAGCAGCCATGGAAGGAGTGAAGAGCAATGCTATAGTGTCAGCTGAGTGACAGCTCTGTGTTTGCAGGGGCTGCTGACACCTTATCCAAGATGGCAGTAACCATACTGTCCCTGATTTTGAGGGACTGTCCATGATATGAAACAAAGTCCCACTTTCCCTCATTCCGCCTCATGTTCTGGGAAACGCACAGGTCCCAGAACACAATGGGGACCAGTGAAGACAAGCAGCGTGACTCACGCATGCGCAGTAGGGAAACAGGCAGTGAAGCCGCAACGCTTCACTTCCTGATTACTCATCTTCTGCTGCCAACAACGCGGGCACCCTGGACAGGTAAGTGTCCATTTATTAAAAATCAGCAGCTGCAGTATTTGTAGCTGCTGGCTTTTAATTTTTTTTTTTTACGGTGGAGCTCCGCTTTAACAAATTATTTTAAAAAATGGGGGCGTGGCATGGTGTGTGTCTTATGCCTACATACTCTTGCCAAAATGAGATCCCCGGTGGAACTGTGTTTTTTGTTCACGGAGTCATTATATTTCTATGACACAGAGTGGATTCACACATTGCATGTCTGAATACGGACTGTTTTTTATGTTATAGAAAGAGACACTGACACTTTTTTCGGATATTAATTATCCTTTTGCACGTTATTGGATACTAATTATTAATTTTTGTTAAATATTTGCCAATATATTTTTCTACATTTATTTATACTGTTTTTCACTATATGCACTTTATGGATTGAATCACATTTTGGATCCTATAGCAAACAATATAACTTGTTCATCTTCATTGTCACTGGATGCACTTTATTGTCACTGGATGCACTTTATTGTTTTAAGAGGATGCAACCGTCATATTGCATGTGATTGGATACTGCTTAGTTGGCACTTATTCACCGTGGAAGGCGGATATTTGTAATCGCTAGTCCAATTAGTCACATGTAGCTATTTTAAACCACTCTGGGTATTATTGACATATATATTCATTAATTTATGCTTATTAATTGTGGAGCGCAACACCACTTAGCAATCAAAATTCAACCAGCAAGTTGAATGAAAAAAAATGACCCGATTCCTCCATCCTCACATTCAAAGTGGATGGGGGAATCACTCCCACTGAGCTGTTGTGACAGCCAGGTCACATTCTGTCCCCTTGTAGCAGACGCTGTCAGCCCGTCTGGAATCTACTTTTTCATGCTGGAAAATGTAAGTGTACCCAGGTGGGTATCTGTCACTCCTGGTTTGTTGTGTACTGTTGCTGCATCACTTCAATACAGGTTTTCTGTTGCACCCAACCATGTGAATTATTGTCGTCACCCACACTGCGCCCCACCAACAGGTAGATCGACTTCTGTACAAGGAGGCTGTCCATACATGGATCAAAATTTGTCCGCTTCACCAGGGACTGCCCAAATTTTGCTCCATGTGTGGCTGGGTCTAGAGACCACTAAACAAGGCTTAATTTTAAAACCACACCTGGGACTCAAGTGGTTGACAATTTATATAAAAAAACAGGCCTCAACAGGTAACCTCAGAATTTTGCCTAAAAAGCTCCAGTTAGGGGTCTTCTCCTAGGGAGTTGTAAAGAACCAGTAGGGGCTTTTACATTGCATTTACAGTTGCAGTTCTTCCATAAATACCTACCCCTATTAGTTTTATACCTACCCCTTATTAGTTTAGTAGTTATTTACACAAACCTTTAAAAAATGTTGTTCTGGGGTTTTGTTGTCTAACAGAAGTTGTTCTAGAAGCTATCAGTGTACCCCTTGAAGTATACATCTATGGCTTGATCCTGCCTACAGATCAGCTTATTTTCGACCTCTTTTAGCAGGGTGACAATGCTGTTGGTTCTGCAGTGAAATCACTGCAGTGTTGTCACTGTTGATACATTTTGAGCATTGATTTTCTTTTTTTCTTGTTCAATCTATCATAAAAAATGTGGGCATTGTAAGCACCCATGCCAGTTTTATAGTTTTCCCAGAACCTGTAACAGACAATTTTGCTGGGCAGCTTAGTTTTTGCGTATATATGAAGAATAACATAAAAGGCATGTGAAAACATTGAATTTATATACTGAATAATGCTATCATTGTAAGTATTAACCACACATGATTGCCAGAAAAACATTTTTTTACAATAATGGGTCTTTAAGAAACCAATTAAATTGAGTGAGTGAGTTTCTAAGCCCTAATAAACTAGCTACCGAAGTAAAATGCAGGCACATATAGCTCTACATAGTACTCTATAAATGCTTCATATGCAAAGACTGGCTTTTACTGGTAAAGTTCAGTGCTGGTCTTTCATGTCTCATTATTGGCCTATCCCTCTGACAGTTGAGGGAGGCACAGAAGCCACAGCTCTGCTAGACCAGGAGATGTTTCCATATTCGAGACCTTTGGGTTTTGGAGCTTGTGGGATACTCATAAAAATATATTAATGAATCTCTAGGCATTTTAATGTAGTCATACAAATAAAAACTACAGTTTACAAATAACTCTGATAATTCTTGTCAGAATCTGTTTAAATTGTGTTTGCAATTCTGTGATATACTGTTTATTCATATACCGTATATGCCTGATCCTCTGTAATCAATCTTTGTTTCTTTTTTAGATATATGTTGGGTAAAGCGGGAAAGCGAAAGTTTGACGAGCATGAAGATGGGCTGGAAAGCAAAGTGGTGTCACCAACCGATGGGCCTTCGAAGGTATCCTACACCTTACAGCGCCAGACTATCTTCAACATTTCCCTTATGAAACTCTACAATCACAGGCCCTTGACAGAGCCAAGCTTGCAGAAAACAGTTTTAATTAATAACATGTTGAGACGGATACAGGAGGAGCTGAAACAAGAAGGCAGCCTGAGGCCTGTGTTTATTAGCACTTCACAGACATCAGACCCTCTTTGTGACACGTATCAGGAGGCACAGCCTGCTTTCAGCCATCTTGCCTCCCAACCTACCCTACAACCCACTGACTTAATAAACACTACACCACTAGAGTCTTGCCTCACCCCAGCCTCTCTGCTTGAGGAGGACACATTTTGCACTTCCCAAACAGTCCAGCAGAATAGTCCTAGCAGCAAGCTCCCACCACCTTCACCGCTGCCTCCTGTCCAGCCAGTAAAAGACAGCTTCTCCTCAGCCTTGGATGAAATTGAGGAGCTTTGTCCAACATCTACCTCCACAGAGGCAATGGTGGAAGCAGACCCAAAAGATGGAACTGTCACAGCAGGATCTCTTAAGTCTGAGGGAATACAAGAGAACAGAACAAGTGAGCCAAAACTAATGGATTCCCTTCCCGGGAATTTTGAATTAACAACCTCCACTGGCTTTCTTACAGACCTGACCTTAGATGACATCCTTTTTTCTGACATCGATACGTCCATGTACGATTTTGACCCTTGCACATCAAATGCTGGAGCAGCCTCTAAGATGGCACCAGATGAACTCCTTAAAACATTGTCTCCTTATAGCAGCCAACCAGTAACCCCAAATCAGCCTTTTAAGATGGACCTTACAGAACTAGACCATATTATGGAGGTTTTGGTTGGATCCTAAGAGAACATGTCATTGACTCTTTATAATCCTCATCCCTCCCCCACAGATTCACAGCACTGTGCATGAATACTCTTGCCTTTTTTGAAGAACAAAAAAGGATCTTGTTTAAATATTGCATTACGCTGTATCGGAGTGCCTTCTGTATGACTGCTTTGGAGATACTTTATAAGTCGTTCTCCATGGCCAATCGTACTACAGTCCACTGAAGATTTCATACAAACTACCGAGTGTCAACTTAGACGCCAGTTTGAGTTGTACATGTATAAGCACAAGAATTGTGTTGGGGAACGCTGTAAATTGCATGTGCATAACTGTCTATTTTTTCAATAAGTTTTATTGCAAGAGGTAAATTTTATTACTTAAGTAATCAGAGCCCCATTTTTTTTTTGTTTTTGTTTTGGCATTTTAGCCCATTTTAGAGTTGGGAGAAAAAAAATCGGAGGCATTAATTACTGCTTTTCCAGTAAGAATTGCATATAAATGGCTGCTTAGGTCCCCTTGCCCAAATGTTTTTATATTTTTGTACAGATTCTCTCGTTTATTATATTGATTTTCTATAAAAAGAAAAAAAAGAACAAAAAATTGCTGGAACAAGTGTTTCGAGCGACAAAGTAATATTTGTTAGAATTTGCATATAAAGTTCCTTGCTAATTAAGATGTACAATATTAGCCCAAACTTTCCAGTCCATGTCGGTATTTGGCCACTAAGCTGTATTTTGAGGCAAGGAGGTATGGGTTAGTTCCTCTCTTTAGTTGCAACAAATTTTTGTCATGGAAAAGGGAAACAAATTATTTAATGCCCAAAATTTGTTTTGCTGTCTCCAAAAAAAAGTGTTATTTATTTAGTCACCTGGGTATTTATTCTCAACTTTATTCTCAAGTCTGAGCTATCATCCACAATTTTACAGGTATATGGGTGTTAACTGTATTTGTTTTATGATAAAGTGTACTGGTCATCAAGTCACAGCACACATACCCTTTGATAGCGAAAACTAACAATTTTCAGAACACAATCCATCAGTAGGTAGATGACCCTCTTGTAGCTGAGGTGCATTAATGCTGTCTGTGGTTTTTACCTAGACTGTGTTTTAATGAATGGTTTACTGTAATTATGCAATCAGCACAGTTGAGGGACAGGCTCGCCCATAACTATTATTTCAGACATTGGGTGAAAATTAGAAGAATTGCTTTCTTTAAAAGATTCCTGTAGGAAAACCTCTCCACTGGCTACTGTCCAATACATTTTTTCTTAACTTAAACTAGGGAATTGACAGTATAGGTGCCCTTACCTATATACTAGACCATATGGTTATCCAGTGTAGACACCTGATAATAAACGACTAATTAGTATGAAAATTTAGATGCAAATTAAATAGAGTTCCTATAACCAATAAGACTTCTACTACATGTTATTGGGGTGTTAGTACAGACAGTTTAAAATCGTAGATCCCAGATGTATGGGGTCTATACTATACTTGACAGAGCATTGATTTTGGCTGTATTGAAGAAGTGCTCTGCTTTCCAAGAATACTGGCATCCCAGTTGTCTGTCAAAAGAGCAACCAGGAGGGTTGGTACACCCTTTAAGGGCTCAACCATTTGGGTCTAGGCCTCTTATTTATATTTAGTAAAAGTAGATTATTTATAACAGTGTGTTTTCCCTGCTTACTTTTAATTTGAATATGAACACTTTCCAGCTACCTCGTGAATACCAATGATTGTTCACATTGTACACCCTCACCATCCATTATCTTCACACTTTATTTCCTTTGAAAACCTTACACAATACGTCTTAATGCCTACAAACAGCTGGCATTATATAATACTTACCTGACCTCCTTTACTTGGACAACATACTAAGCCAAGCAGTGGCCACTACCTTTTTCTACCCCCTTAACTGGGTACATATGCAATTTTTGTACCACGCATTTGTTTTAAGATGAGAAATTTATCTTCTATTCTCACACTAGAAAAGCCTTTATAAAATTAAAAATAGAACAAAATGGGTATACGCGATCAATTCCTTTTTATTTTTTTAAATCACTGATCTGACACTTCTCCCCTTAATCTTGTATAAAGAAAATGCAGGACTTTCATGAAAACTGGAGCACAGAAAAGACTAAATGCATGCTTTGTGTTAGACGCTTGCTTTCATGTTCAAAATGACACTAGAAATGCCAGTTATGATCTGATTGGTTGCCTGGCTAAATAGGCATTTTTGCTGTGTACCAGCTTTTATCAAGGTCAGCTAGTGTCTCTGAAAGATTATCTCCAACCAAAACTGATATGCCACTTTTTGGGTTGTCGGCTGAATCAGCCACTGAGTCTTGAAGACTTTGGCTGTGAGATTTCCAACCCATAGATTGAGCCTCCACCATTCTCTCAAGTTGTCACATTAGTTTTACATTCTGAAAATGCATGTGTGATGCCTTTGCCTAACCTCTTGTTGAGGCAGAGCAGAGGTGGGGACTCTGGCAAGACCATCTTGCAATCAAGAGCCCCCAAGAGATAGGAGATGAGAAGGTGGCACATGATTCGGGTCTGCCTAAAATTAAAATATCATCTTTGAGTGGAAAATGGCTTTTAAGATGTATTGGCCTCCCATGCATAAAGAAAGCAGCCAGTGTAAACCAATATTTGGTCTATCATTTCACTAGGAACTACAGTACATACAACTCTTGTGGGGCCTGATCAGAATGAGAGCAACCAATGATGCCTCATTGTTTAAGCCATCTATTAAATGTATTGGGCTTGCTTATCCATTAGCCCCTTAACACAAGGATGTCACTAGTTCCTCAAGGGATGAGACTGCATTATCTGAAGTACTGCTTAAAATGGCTGTCGCTATAAATGCGTGTGAGGCCAGTAAATGTTAAAGTAACACACTTTAAATCCATGTCCATATTTTGGGTGTTTGTGCCTCTTGTGTTTTTGTATTATCTACAGTATATTTTGTATTGTATATGGAAAGCCTCATTTTCTGGCAGCAAGGTGAAAGCTGTAACAAAGAAATCGTTTTTTTTTTTTTTTTTTAATCCATGACTGGTTTTCCCAGTATGACATCATCGTTTGGCATTTTTGCATCATTATTAGTTTTCTATCTCTATCATGTACATTAAGAGACATTCACTCTTACCAATACTATGTATTATGTGAAAGAAAAATCTTTTTATTGTGCTTCAGTAATTAACCCTGTTTTGTAGCCATTCCTTCTATGTATGTGTAAGAGAACTTGTCAGATCCATCAATATGTCAAGCTAATAAAACACCCTCCCTATGTTGTCTGCAAGTGACTATAGTAATCCTCTCATCAATCTCTCTATGTCTTTGACCCTGGGTCATGATGCATGCTATACGCAGGTCCAATTTGGTGACTAATTCCTGGTTTGGAGCTAAGCTATGTCTACTGTTTAACAAACCATTGTGAGTTCCTCTACTGGCCACTGAGTCAGGAGCATTGGACTGTTGGATAGCAGGAGTGAATTTGTAAGAAAAGAGTGAAGCTCCAGGTCAGGAAGATATTGTCTTGTGTATATCATGTATTTGTTATTTGAAATACATTACAGGCTTTTCAGATGTACTTGCAGATACCAAATGGGGCTTGTGTTTTGGCAGCAGTATTAGATTGGACATACTTGGGGTACCTGAGATGTTTGATTTATATGACCAGTGAACTAATTTCTAAAGAAGTTATTCATGTATAAAAACTGGAAGAAAGGAAAGTCAAAGTAGTTCCCTCTGCAGTCAATAAGATTTGAGCTTAATTTTTTAATCCCTTCAAGGGAAGAAAATAACCTATTGGTTGTTAATGGTAGGAACTCTGTTTTGGCTACAGTTTGAATATATCAAACCACAAATTTCGAAGAAGTGGTGAAAACTTCATATATAGCCATGCAGGCAAATGAAATCACCAAACATTAGAAAACGCAAAAGGCCTTATTTATCAATATGTCTTGGCAGATATATCTCAGACAGCGAGCATTGCCCATGGCAACACTCGCCATTCATTTGCCTATACTGAAAAAAAACCCTGGCATCTGGTTGCAATTCTTTTCTCAGGCACATTGGCAGTGGAGGCAAAATAATATTTTGTTCTTTAAATTTGTGAGGAGCTGTTCCTAGATATATGCTTACCATAGGTTAAAATAGACCTCACGTATCAAACCAAAGAATAATAAGAAGTGCTGTTACATAGAGCCCCAGTCTGGTTTTGCGTTTTGTAACTGGCACTAGAAAAACAACAGCTGGAATCTGACCAGTTGTTTGGACAGTGCCATCACTTCTCATTTCCTGTGGTTTGTTTACATGAAGTTCCATTTTCTCTAAGTAAATGTCAGCCCTACAATCAATTACCTATATAAAGGGAAACAAATGAAGAAATATTACGTATATTCATATTCAGTATCTCATTGGATGTGACTGTCCCTGGATTCAGTAGTTTCTAATTTATTGTAAAGATGATATCTTATAAAAGCACCAACATCTATAGATGTGCAAGTGCAGCAACCCAGAGCAACCAAATTTTATATTACTGGCACCAATTTAGTTATTTTATTCCTATTGCTCGTTATAGATTTCTACACTTTCCACATCATTGTTCTTTGCAGCGATTTACAGAATAAACTGATTTCATAAGGATTCTACAAAAATAAATCATAAGGGCCACAGAAGCTTGGCCCGTAGTAGACAACTTGTTGCTGTTGTCAAACCTATTTGATGCAAATTGGAATCTGACTGACTGCCGTGGGTGATACATTACCTATTCCATTCTTACAGTTTGATAGAGAACTCCCATAAAAGACCATCTCTCTGATCTGTGGCTTACCTCAGCGCTGAAAAACCTTGTCTTCATTTTAGAACTTTGTGGCACAGCTTTGGTTTAAGAGTGAATGTCTCAGATAAGAAGAAGAAAATCCAGTCCTTTCTCCAGCCTCTGTGCAGTATTTCTTTGCTTTCTGTATGGTACTTTTAGCTGTTAACTACAGGTTGCAATCTACTTTTTTTAATTGTCTTGCTTCTTTAGAAATTGCTTTTATATTAATTTATTTAAGAAATGTTAAATTATGTTTTATGTTCTTGGGCAATATAAAGTGGTATCTGCTCACTTCTTGCCGTTGATCAGGTTGGATTTATCTGTAAATGGCACTTTAGAGATGCACCACATGGATTCTCTTTCCAGCAAGGTCCATATGATGGCTGTAGGCCCCTTGCTTGTGAAGAGCTTCCTGTGCTAAAGTTTGATAATATATATGCACACAGGAAATGTGAATTTATTCAGCTCCATATTACTTTACTAAACACATGTATAGATTTTTTAATTTATTTTATAGCATGTATGTATTAATTTTCTAAGGAACATATTTTATGGCGAGAGGTGTTAACTGACAGGCAACACCATGAAAGTGATGATATATGTAAATATTTAATGAATATATAATTTATGTTCAAATTATTAGAGTTTTTTTTTCATATCATCAGCTGGTAATGGAGATGGTAGCCATTTTGTATTTGTAATGAATTGTTGCTCCTTTTGGGTCTGGGTTTTTAAAATTCACAAATTTAGGAATAATCTACTAATTTAATACTTTTCTCTGATATTTATCAAGTAAGTGATTATGGTCTACTGCTGCATAGCTGTAAATTTTTAAGAAATCAAATTAACTTATGCAACCTATTAACATTTTAAAATAGATGTAAATTTTGAGGTCCTAGCAGATCCTTTTTAATCCAGCACAATGCCATTTACCATTCGTATCCATTTACTGAATTGCTCTTGTCTATGTGTTAAAATGTTTTCCTGCTAAACAAAACCACTTAAAGCTGAACTCTAGGCAAACCATTAAATACATAGACGAAATACATGTAGGGAAGCCATTTTTTTGTCCATCCAGTTTGGAAATTAATACAACACTGCAACACAACAACTAACACTTAAAGGATTTCTCCCCCCCCCCCCCCCAGCCTGTGACAGGAGAACAACAAAGGAACCCCCTTAAGTAGGACTGTACTGGGCATACAATTGGATGAAAGTAGTGTTTATAAAAGTAACAAAACTTTATTTATACAAAATTAGACAAATTGTCTAATTTTGGAAAAATAAAGTTTTTTGCTACTTTTATAAACACTGTTTTCATCCCATTGTATGCCCGGTAGAGTCCCACTTAAGGGGGTTCCTTTGTTGTTTCTATATTATTTAGGGATGTGGGTGCAATTTACATATTCCATTTTAACTAGCAATTGTATTGTATAGGACAGTGAAAGAAGAAGCAGCAGACTGATGAGTTCATCTCTTTTTTAGGTCTATTTGTCAATATTTGCACCAAAGAGTTTTACATTTTCACATTAGATTCAATTAGACAATTGTGTAAATCTTGGTTGAACGTTGTGTGAACCATGGGTGAAAACATTGATAAATGAGCCCCCTTTTATAACTTTGCCCTGCTTTCACCAGTCTGTTTCCTGTTTAGTACATGAGCACTGCTGATCAGGGGCTACATGAAGCTGATGCCAGTTCAAATTCAGGTAGTTAAACTGCTGCATTAAAAAAATAACTACTCAGTAATATATTAATATTAGAGTACACGATTAACTGCAATAATGTATGTCTTTTAAATCTGTCAGTAGTTCAGCTTTAAAGTGATATTAAAGTATTTTTTTTTAAATAACAAACATGTTAGAGCAGCCCTGATCCTCCTCTTCTCAGGTTCCTCATCGGCGCTCTTGATCCCTCCCTCCTGCCTAGTGCCCCCAGAGCAAGCAGCTTTCACTGGGGCACCCAAGCAGACCCGCTCCCAAGAAATGGCTCTGCGTGTACATTCACACACAGAGCTGAGGCTCCCCCTGCCCCCTCCTTCCCCTGATTGGCTCAATAGGTGTGATTGACAGCAGCGGGAGCCATTGAGCTTAGCCAATGAGGAGGTTCTTGTGCACATCACTGGATCAAGATGTGGCTCAAGTAGGTATTGGGGGGGCTACTGCACACAGAAGGTTTTTTTTACCTTCATGCATAGAATGCATGAAGGTAAAAAACTTTGAGCCTTTACAACCACTTCAATGATGGAATGAGAGTGGTTTTAACAAGTGTATCCTTGAAATTGTTTTCAAGAGTTAACTTGCTGAAAATAAGCACCAGTGTGAGATTAAACCTGTGCTTTTATATACATTTTCTACTGTTTTAGGGCAATTTTCTATTTTTTTTCCAATCATTTTTCCTATGGGTGTGCCTTTTGCATTTTGCACACATTATGATACATTTAACAACAAATCTATAGGCAAATATGCCATAAACTCATGTTAACAAATTTTTTTTTATATAAAATTCTACTTATCAAAGTGGAGGAGTGATAGTCATGTTCCTTTTATTCCTCTCTTTGGGAGCTTACTCTCACTTTCTGTCCTGAAGACAGGCAGTGGTTGGAAGATGAAGTAAAGGAGATGCATAAATGGGGATGCAGATTTCAATAAAATACTGATATTTTGTAGAATAGATAATTAATTAGAAGCTTTGTCCTGGTGGCCATTGGTGATATCCTTATGCACTTTCTGTAATGTGACACATGGGCGATAAGGACAGGAAATGGGGGGCAACCTCAACAATTAAACCCAGGGAGCAGTAAAAGCCTGAGAGAGATTTTAACCCTTTAAAGTGGCTTAAGGCCTTTAAAACTACATAAAAAATACACTTTTTTTTTTCTGAGCAGCAATCTAAAGAGAGTTAAAAGATCATAATCCATTTAAGTCTGCGTTTACACATATCCCCTTATTAAAAACAATTAAGCCACTGTTGGCCCATTCACACATATACAAGTGTTGCTGTGTGTTTATTTATTTTTTTGTAAAATCTAAAAAATGCTCTGCTTCATTTTTTTTACAGTGCACCACAAGGCAGCACAGGTATTGTGATGCATGCTAAGGGCCAGATGCATTTGTTTACTCTGTGTATGTGCCTTGGAGTGTCATTGAAAATGAATGGTATTGCGCATACACTGCGGATTATGGTTTCTCAAGAGCGCACACAAGTGTGAATGGGCCTTTAATGTACATGTAATATTACATTTTATTATTGCTCTGTCCTTGCAGATTTTTTTGCACGGAATACCTAAGTGTATTACTGTGATTTTTTTTTTTTTTTTTTTACTATAAAAACTAGAAAATGTTACATTGCTTTATACTTTACAGAGAGAGGGGAATTACAAAATGGCTCCTCCCCAATTCCAAGCATAGTATCATTATAATGCTATTATTATTTTTATTTTATGTTTTACTTTGTTTACCTTGTCTACCATTTTCAATTTGTGTGCCACCTATGTAAAGATGGTCATTCATGAGCATTTTAATTCATCAAATAGGTGAAGAATGAAATATTGCTGAAGTTAATTTTGTTTTCCACATTCAAGTGCAATGACATGACAAGAACTGAGCAGAACCAATCCGCTTTGATTTTGAAGTGATTTGTTTCTCTTAAGTTATTTATACTTTTTTTTTTTTCCTTTTTTTTTCTTTTGTAAATATATTTATTTTATTGTGAAGCTAACATCTGGATTGTAACATGTACAGAATGTACGGTAGGAATGTACTGTGTTTAGGAATGTACGTCCATTTCGGAAGTGGGTGGGAGGCAAAGAAAATGTCCGCCATACCATTTTCATAGATGCACAGTTCACACTATTGTTTGGTGTTCCATTACTCAGAAATTCTCTGGTTAGGATTCTTGTATTTCATGGATAATGAAATTGTATGAGGTACCAGTATAAATTTATATATTTTGTTTCTTTGGAATTGACAGTTGTTTGAATTGCAAGTCAAGCCCAAACTTTTTTTTTTGCTTCGTTTTTTATAGGGGTTGAGGTTTAGAAACTCTATTGGTTTTTTTTATGCTCTCCAGGACTTCATTCCAGAAATTTGTCCTCACTTCCTGTCCTCCTGACAGTGTTTCACCAGACAGGAAGTAAGGAGATTTCTTCAGCAGCAACAAAATAGAAATAAAATGTTTTTCTTTAGTAGTAAAAAGGGAATATTAAAACCTCTGTAGGTTTTATTTCTTCCTGTGTCCCCATTTCATATTTTTCAGTGAAACTGTTAAAAGCAGAACAAGAAGTGAGGGTAAACCTTTCTAACGAAGCCCTGGAAAACCATAAAAAACTCAACTTTCTTCTAATTCTTCTTCACTATCCAATCCTAAACAAAGGTTATTTGCTTGACACTTTAACACTTTAAGAAACCATTTTTACCTAAAACTTTTAGCGACATATAGAAATATATTTTAGGTTTCTAAATTGTGTTTTCCAGCTACTGAGAATTTTTTTTTATAAACAGAAATACTGAGAAATATTTTAAATGCCATTAGCACTGTTTCCCTAAAACACAATGGCCCTTATTCATCAATGCGTCAGCCAGTAATATTCCCCTTTTTATTCTCCCAGTGCAGTGTGGGAGATTGAAAGCAACATTCTGTCGACACAGAAAAGTTTTTCTTCTACAACTGTAATTTTTCCCAAAGCTTGTTCTAGAAAAGCAGGCTAATTTGATGGACTGGTATTTACTTTTGCACTTTCATATATCCCACAGTATTTAACAAAATTACTTTAAATGTAAAACAAAATAACTACAGCTACCTTTCTAATGTCTTTCCTTTTTTTTTGTAGCAGAATTTTTCTTCCCTCACTTAACCTGCAGTTGTATGGGCCATCTTTTTTGCTCACAGAAAAATGAGCCTTTCTGTGGGCTGAACAAATTCATCATCACTTTTCAAGGGAAAAAGTGATTTCACCAGGGGCACGCGCCACAAAACTGTGGTCTCCACGGTCTGTTTTGGCAAGTGGTACATAGGGACCTTTGTTGGGTCCTTAACCTAAGGCTAATGACCGTGTTCCTCACATTGCAAATGAGCCTCACAAAAGTATTAAATTTTACATATTACATTACACATTATAGTGTTCAGTGTTTTGTCTGGAAAAGGAGTCCAACATGTCTGGCAATATATTGCCTGTTGAGCGCTTTGCTTTGTAACATACGCCATGTCAATCACAGCTGCCCCTTCAATGCTCTTAGCAGGACCCTGATAGGTTCACAGCTACTTGTATAGAAAATGCTGTTTATATGTTTGATGATTATACGCCACAGAGATCAAATGGTACTGTACCATTATCTAAAGGATGAATACAGTCCATCACTTGTGTACTCTACATGTACAGTATAGATAATGAATTAGAAAAGTCATTCTCAACCTAGGTTCTATGGAACCCTAGAGTTCCTCCAGGGGTTACTATGGGTTCTTTGATCTATTTGTGATTACAAATTCCATTTACTGTTGTTTACATAATTGCAAAACCAATACCACTTGGCAAAGACAGTAACAATGATTATTAATGATTACTAGCTGTCAGTAAGGTTGACATTTTGACTACCACTGTAAGAATTGTATTATTTTTATTGAATGTAAGGGGCATTTTCACCTTTGACCCCAATGAATTGGTTTTATTAAGGTTTCCTAATGCCGCATACACACGCAAAAGACCGTTAAGAGCTTTTCGTCGGCAAATGCGACTGCGTGCATGCTCCATCGTAATTTTGCTGGCCGAATTTCCACCAGCAAAAGATTGAGAGCAGGTTGAGAGCAGGTTCTCAATTTTTCCAATGGAAAAAGTTTCTAACGAAAATTCCAATCGTGTGTATGCAAAAATTCATGCATGCTCAGATTCAACTACGAGATGGAAGCTATTGGCTACTGGCCATTGAACTTCCCTTTTCTAGTCCCGTCTTACCCATTGTACATCACCACGTTCTTGACGGTCGGAATTTGGAGTGACCGTGTGTATGCAAGACAGCTTGAGCGAAATCCCGTCGGGAAAACCATCAGAGCTTTTTCCAACCAAAATTCCAATTGTGTGTATGCGGCATAAGACCCTGTAGATCAGGGATCCTCAAACTACGGCCCTCCAGCTGTTGCAAAACTACACATCCCATGAGGCATTGTAAAACTCTGACATTCACAAACATGACTAGGCATGATGGGAATTGTAGTTCCTGAACAACTGGAGGGCCATAGTTTGAAGACCCATGCTGTAGATTAATTGTAATGGTTCCCCAGAGGTAAAAAGGTTGAGAAAGGCTAAATTAGAATGTAGACCCCTCCCTTACATGTCTAGCCCCTAGGTATGGGTGTGTCTGAAAACAAACGATCTGGTTCTTCATTTCATTCTCTTCCCGCTGAGATCCAATGTTGCTCTGAGCAACGTGGACATTTTTATACATGAGGCCCGTAATACCAGGGATGTGTGGTATACACCTGTCAGGGACTTCTCAGTCCCATGAGGCTTGCTGGAATTTGTAGTCATCACTTGGCTCCATGTGCCGTTACCACACACTGCATTTTAGTTTGCTTGACTTAAACTAGCTTAGCCAAAAGCATTTTCTGAGTAATGGAGCACCCAAACTGTCTCAATTTTATGCAAATTTTCATTATTGTTTATGGGTTTTGACAGAAAACATACAGTTGCTGTGAATTGGGCAATGCATGAAAGTATCATTGTCGAGGCAAAGGCCGCCTTTTCCTCCCACAGACCTTAGTGCTGTGCCTTTTCTATGCAATACGACAGACACGTCTGATATCACATTACTGTATTCACACGTAGGTATGGACTGTAAAGCAAAACAATTGGGCAAATGTACATGGAAATGAGCGGTCTTTTTTGTAGTTTTATATTATACAATAAACATTTAAAAGAAACTTTAGTATCAATGTGTATGTTTCTTTGTTATCACAGAACATTTCTAAAGTTTTCATGTTTGTATATGTGAAAGGGGGAAGCCATATTTCTTTATGTTATGTTCATGATGTGCTTCCTGTGTGAGAGCACAGCATAGTGATGGTGCCCATAGAGATTCAAGATGGTGCTTGGCCATTGTGTGCTAGTTCTTATGAATGATTATTGTACAGTTTATTATTATTAATATTATTATACAGGATTTATATAACACCAACAGTCTGCTCAGAGCTTTACAACATGAGGTACAATTACAATACAGGCATAACGCGCTTTTAAGTACACAATGGGGTTCATTTACTAAAGCTGGAAAGTGCAAAATCAGGGTCACTTCTGCATAGAAACCAATGAGCTTCCAGGTTTTATTACCAAAGCTTAATGAACAAGCTAGTGTTAGAAGCTCAATGGTTTATATGCAGAAGTGAGCCTGATTTTTCACTTTCCAGCTTTAATAAATAAACCCCATTGTGTACTTAAAAGTGGGGTATGCCTGTACAATTCAATACAGGAGAAATCAGAGGGTCCTGCTCATTAGAGCTTACAATCCAGCTTATTTATGCAACTGGGAGATTTACTAAAACAGATGCACACAGAATCTGGTGCAGCTGTGCAGAGTAACCAATCAGCTTTTAGGTTTTATTGTCAGAGCTTAATTGAACAAGCTGAAGTTCAGTTTTAGTAATCTCCTCCAATTTGTACAATACATGTACATTCACATGCTTGTGCCTATCAAGGTATCAGCCTCTCCCGGGGGGGATATGAAATCACCTAGGGAGCCCATAGGTGCTAATTTAGGCTCCGTTAGGCTCCGTTGAGACTCTGCGACTTTGAAGTGAAACTTTGTTGCAAATTTGGATGGGTCCGACTTGGATGTGACATGTTGCCTCTCTGCAAAGTCAAACCCACTATTATACCCAGCGGTGGCCGCTCTAATAGGGGCGACGCCCCCCTAATTCAGGGCCCGGCCACTAATCTACATGCAGGGCGCCAGATGCATGGATTTAAAAAAAATATAATTCTCGTTCAAAATTTTTTATTTTATGTTAAAATAAATTACATGTACAGAATATAAGACAAATTATGTGATACCAGAAATAAAAAGTAGACATATTGAAGTACGGATGATACAAAGCAAAGAAGAATTTCAAGATATTCTCGTGGGAATGACAATAAATGGCCTTTATATATTTTAGAATTTGAAAACATTCTAGCTGAGTTTTAAACATTTTAATCCCAAGAAAATATAAATATGTCTAAAAGAAAATATATGATTTTAAAGTTTTGACCATAACTTCTAAAGTATGTTTATAGTAAGTATTATATAGTAAGATAAGAACATAAAAGGTAGATAGGAGGGGAAGGGGAGGGAATAATTCTCCGGAGGAGGTTTTATATATCATCTAATGTTGTAATTCTATAAAAAATCTTAATCACCATAACAATAAAACTCGGTTGTCAATATTATCTGACGTATAATATTTAATCCAGGGTTTCCATATGATATCAAACTTTGTCATCTGGTTTTTATCTATAGCGTCCATTTTAGCATGGATGAAAGATTGATTCATTCTACGTTTGGTTTCTGCAATATTCACCACATCTGTTTTCCACGCATTGGCTATAGTCTGCTTTGTGGCTATCAGGAGTGTAAGAACTAATTTGAATTGTTTCTGATTCAGAAAGGCTGGTTTTAAATTAAGGAGAGCTATAATTGGGTCTGGAAAAATTGGACGATCCAAAAATTTTGTAATTAGAAAGATCTTTTTCCAAAATGATTGTACAATTGAGCAATGCCACCAGGTATGTATATAGGTACCTTTTTCTGGACAGCCACGAAAGCAGAGGCCAGTGTTGTCTGTTGAGGATTTGGCGATTCTCGCAGGAACCAAATACCAGCGTGTGAGAACTTTATATGATGATTCAGATGCCAATATATTTATAGAGGAAGATTTTGTGAAAGACCATATGTTGGACCAAGACCTAGAATCGATTGTACAATCCAAATCTTTTTCCCACTTGGCCACATATTTAGGTATAACAGTATTAGAATTAGATATCAATTGTGTATACAATGATGTAATACGACCTTTAGCATGTGGTTCCTTGAGACAAAATCTTTCAAACTGAGAAATATTATGTAAGTTTACATTTAAATTGAGAAGAGGAGTATAAAAATCTTTGATTTGGAGATATCTGAATATTTCTGATTGTGGAAGCTTATATAATTCACATAGATCTGTAAAAGATTTTATTGATGTAGTTGAAGTTAAATTATATAGACAAGTGATACCAGCCTTAGACCAAGCTTTAAAGGTTTTGGGATATTTCCAGGCTTGGTAAAAAGTCGGATTCTTGTGGAAAGATAATAGCGGATTTTGTGGAGATTGCAGACCATGTGAATTTCTATACCTATCCCATATAGATAGAGAGTGCTTAGAAATGGGGTTATTTATAGACTTACAATCCGCAGGTTGTAACTATAATATATTGTTTATAGGAAAAGGATCACAGTCTACAGCTTCAATGAGGACCCATAAAGGAATCTCTGTAGAAGAGTGATATTTTGTTAATTGAGATAATTGAGCTGCCTTATAATATATGTTAAGGTCTGGGAATCCCAAACCACCCAAAGCTTTGGGGAGAACAAGTGTTTTTTTGTGAAGTCTGGGTTTTATTTTCCCCCAAGTAAATTTCGTTACTTTTTGTTGAATCAGCCTAAGAAAATATGCAGGAATATGAATCGGGAGAGTTCTGAATAAATATAAAAATCTCGGAAGAACAGACATTTTTATGATATTGATTTTCCCAAACCATGATATCGGCATTGATGACCAATTAGATAACGACCTAGTAATATTTTTTAATAGAGCTGGGTAATTAGCTGCAAATAAATCGGAGGGGTTAGGAGTAAACTGCACACCCAGATATGGGAGGCTATGATCTACCCACTTAAAGGGTAGTGAATTTTGTAAAGATTGTTTATCTTTTTCGACAAGTGAAATGTTTAATGCTGAAGATTTTTGAATATTGACCTTAAGGCCCGAAATAAATGAGAATTCTTGTAGTACAACCATAAGATTTGGGGCCGAAACATGTGGAGAAGATAGAAAAAGGAGAATATCGTCTGCGAATAAACAGAGCTTATGATGAAAGCCACCCATTTCAATACCTGTTATAGTGGGTTCCATCCTAATTCTTTGTGCTAAAGGTTCAATGAGTAAAGCAAATAATAATGGCGAAAGTGGACATCCTTGACGAGTCCCCCTCAGTATATTAAACTCGTCCGATTTTGTACCCTGCATATCTGATATAAGCTTTGGGATCTTGATACAAACTAGAGATCCATCGTAAAAAATGAGGGCCGAATCCCCATTTGGAAAGGGTATAGTTCATATATGACCAAGATACTGTGTTAAAAGCTTTCATAATATCTAAAGAAAGAAAACAAGTGGGAATACGTCTTTTTTTATCGGCATGTGACAGGAGTGTTGCACGTCTAATATTATCTCCTGCTTGACGTAATGGAATGAAGCCCACTTGATCACGATGTATTAGATTGCCTATAATAGTATTTAATTTGTTAGCTAGAATTTTGGCTAAAATTTTTATGTCCAAATTTAATAACGAAATAGGGCGATAATTAGACCATATTGAATCGTCTGTGTGAGGTTTAGGGAGCATACAGATAATTGCAGTTAGGGTTTCTCTTCTAAAAGAATGACCTTCCAAAAGGGAATTAAAAGTGTTTGTCAAGACTGGAGATAGGGTGTCTACAAACGTTTTGTAATACAGCGCAGAAAAACCATCAGGACCTGGCCTTTTATTTAGTTTCAGATTTTTGATAACTTCAGATACCTCTATAATTGACACTGGTTCCTCCATCATTTCCATTTGTGTTTTAGATAGTGTCGGTAGAGATATATGAGAGAAAAATCATTTGCTCTAGAAGGGTCCAACTCAATATTAGAAGAGTATAAATTTTTTAATTGTGTTTTGAATTTTTGTAATATTTTTAGAGGATTATTTGTGTATAACCCCTAGAGATTTTCAGACGTATCGGTTTCGTTGGGTTCTGGCAGGATTTTAATGCCCTGGCTAATAGTGTGTGAGGTTTATTCGCATTGATATAGAAATTGTGTTGTGATCTCTTGATGGTTTTATCCGCTGCTTCAGTAAGGAATAGATCAAATTCCAATTTAGCTTTGTCAAGATTTATTTTAGATAAAGAAGAAGGGTTATTTTGGAATGCTGTGTGACATTTATTGAAATTTGTTTCTAAAGTCTGACAAAGGATTTTCCGCTCTCTGTTGAATATGTTTGCTTGCTGTAGACATATGCCACGGAGAACAGGTTTGTGTGCTTCCCATAATGTAGTCGGAGAGACGTCAGGTGTGGAGTTATATTTTATATAATCTTTGAGCGCAATTTCAATATTATTTTTATGAGCTGGATTTTTGAGTAGGAAATCTCTTAATATCCATGTTGGATCTTTTTTTTTTTGGAATTATAGAGGCAACAGTAATGTAGCCTGCACTATGATCGGACCATGGGATGGGAATTATTTTTGTAGATATTATTTCTGGAATTAGCCCTATGGACATAAATATATGGTCTATCCTAGAGAATGAGCGATGAGGGAATGAGTAATGTGTGTATTGTCTCTTGGTTGGATTCAATTCTCTCCAAGTATCTACTAGGTTATGTTTTGTAATTAGTTTTGATAAGAGTTGTTTGTCTGCTGTATGTGACTGTGGGATTGGTGATTTATCCAAAAATGGGAATATGGTCTGATTAGAATCTCCACATAGAATTGTAGTACCTATTTTGTGGTGTTCTATAGTTTGAAATAAATGAGAAAGAAAAGAAATAGGATTTTTGTTAGGAGCGTAGTATGATGTAATGGTGATAGCGGTATCAAGTAGGTGTCCTTCAAGAATCAAGTAACGACCTTCTGGATCCTTGATTTCCTTCATTAGTGAAAATGGTGTATTGCGATGGAAAGCTATAAGCACGCCTCGTTTTTTAGAGGAGGCCGAAGCTGTGTATACTTGGGGGTAGTCTTTACTGAAAAATTTGGGAGTGGATTGTGACGCAAAATGAGTCTCTTGGAGGCAAACTATATGTGCTTTCTTGGGTGTAAAATGTGCGGAAGGCTTTAGTGCGTTTGTGTGGAATGTTTAGTCCCTGAGTATTTAATGATATGATGTTTAATGGGGCCATGGAGTTGGGAAAAGTAAATATGTGTTGGTGTTTATGTTAGAACGTGTGTCATATAAGAAATTATTTGTCTCCAGAGTATAGGGGTGGAGGGAAAGGAGATAATGACTGAAAAAGAAAATACAATTAATATACAATATTGAAATATATCTTAACATATCTATGTTCTTAATGTGTCCGTTGGGAGGAGAAAATCTCTCCCTCCAAGGGTACATGAGCCACTGTCAACTGCCCGGTGTGCACCAAGCTGCTGAGGGTAGCAAGAGAGGGTGCAAGGAACTTCCCTGCAGGACACCAAGAGCCAATCATATAATTTCATTTTTCAAGCAAAAAATAAAAATGTAAAATTAAGGCAACCTCAGAAACAAAGAAGAGAAGAGAGAGAAAAAAAAGTTATAATAAGGTGCCTAAATTATTAGGAACATTTCTTAAATAAGATTATGATAAAAATATTGATTGGAAGTCAGAGAAAAAACTCGGCAGTAGCCATTCTGTTGAAAAGGCAAGATAGTAGCCTCAGTACAAGTGTTTATCAGTCCATAGTGTCAGCCAGATCTGGAGGTGGAGATTGTATGCGACTTCTTTTCTGTGGATTGTAGTCTTCTCTTCTGGAAGCAGAGGAGGGAGTATCAGCATATGAGGATGATTTTTGGCGAGTGTCCGCAGCATCTCTTGATGTGTTTATCATCCCTAGTTTCTGTAAAGTAGTTTGCAGGTCCTTAGCTGTTCGGCACATATATTTGCGACTTTGGAAAGTAAAACGCACTGAGAAAGGAAAGCCCCATTGGTAGATTATGTCATTTCGCTGTAATATTTGCAGTAGTGGTTTCAGGGTTCTTCTTTTGTTGACTGTAATCTGTGAGAGGTCTGTGAATAATTGATATTTATGACCCTGGAAAATTAGGGGATCTTTATTTCTAGCTGTATTTAGCAGTAGTTCCTTAGTGCGGTAGAAATGCAATTTTGCGATAATGTCACGGGGAGGACCATCTGTTTTCTTTGTTGCTAGGGCTCTATGAACCCGGTCCATTTCAAGACGCTCTAGTGGAATAGCTGGTTGTAATTCTTGAAAAAGTGCAGTAATAGCACCGTTTAAATCAGTCACAGATTCGGGTATTCCTCTAATACGTATATTGGAGCGTCTTGCACGATTTTCGAAATCCTCCAATTTGGATTGTAATATGTCATTTTCCTCTTTAAGAAAATCAATTTCTGAGGCAATATTAGGCCGCGTACACACGGGCGGACTGTCTGACGGACTTGGTCCGCTGAAACGTGTTTCAGCGGACAGTCCGCTCGTGTGTGGGCTTCAGCTGACTTTTTCAGCGGACAGTCTGGCGGACTAAGTCTTTCGGAATTTCCGTAATACAGTCCGTCCAACTTTGGTTTCAGCGGACAGTGCGCTCGTGAGTAGGCTAGTTGGACGGACTAAGTATGGCGCATGCTCAGAAAGGATTTACACGGCCTAAGGTTGCATTGCAGTGTATTGGACGTCGTATTTCTAGTCCCGTCGTACGTGCTGTACACGTCATCGCGCAAGCTTTCAGCGGACTGTCTGTTCGTCGTGTGTGGTCAAGTCGGTTCATTCAAAAGTAGGACGGACTGTCTGTCGGATTGTCTGACGGACTTAGTTGGACGGACAGTCCGCCCGTGTGTACGCGGCCTTAGATGTATAATTTTCCAGATCGTCTGCTCTAATTTCCAGTGCTGATGTACGCTGACCAAGTATTCTAATTTCTTTGGTAAGGCTTGTGGTGATGATATCTGCAGTGGTTTTTAGTGATTTTTGAAGCAGATTTTCTATTTGTTTCAGCGTTACAGGAGGGGATAAGTCTTTTTGTGTGGAAAGTTCTAAATTCTCCAGAACTGACATATTTTTCTCAGGTATTTGGTTAGAGAGACTATGTGCTTTTAATGAGAGAACATCTTTATGTAAAGCAGCAGAAGGGGCTGTCTGTTTGTTCTCCTCACTGTGTCTCCCCTCAGAGGGGGAGGGTTTCAGTGCCATACTGCTGTGTGTGTCCGCTTTCTTGTTAATTTTCTGCCTCATGAGTCTCCTCTGACCCCCAAATGTCACCAATGTAAGGTAGGGATATTTATCTACCGTTTGGTATGATATATATGCGGAGGGTCAAGTTACCTCCGCCGTTATATGGCTCCGTTGTCCTGCTGAGAATGGAGCTCTAAGCCAGCATTACCTCTCGGCTAGGCTCCGCCTTCTCCCCCCCTAAATTTTTTTTTTTAAGCACATGATTAGAGCCTGAGGCTATAATTGGCTTCTAAAAAGGGTGGATGCGGAGCACAGAGCACTGCACCCTGAGCCCACCCAGTTGTGTGACAATAGGGACTTAATCTACTCTATTGTCATCCTGATTCTCCTCCCGGACAATCAGGAAGCGGGTCCTGAGACTCGATTGGTTGAGAGATAAAGCGACCCTATTGGCTACTGAGGAGGAGACGCAGGGGGAAGCTGCCAAAGAGGAGACACCGTGGAGATGCCGTGAGGAGGAGACACCTAGGAGGAGACACAGGCCCGCGACCAAGATGGGGTAAGTGCAGGGTGTGCCGATCGACCGGGGGGAATTTTGAGTGACCGACCGAACATGGGGGGGTTGATTGGCACTGGGGTGCTGGGTGGTTTCTTTGGCGCTCACCCCTCCCCAAAAAAATGGAGCACCAGCCGACACTGGTACCACTGTTACATGTAAAACATTCAGGTATACCTTTCATGCAACTTTTGAGGGTTTACAATGAAATCTATGGCCGTTAATTTGCATTAATGTCGGACCAAAGTAGTGCATGAACTACTTTGAAGACGCTGCGGCTTTAAGTCACACCTACAGTATATGAATGGCTATCATTGGAAAACATGGGGTATGACTTGTCATGCGACTTTGATGTTCAAAGTTGCATGACAAGTTGCAGAAGTGTGAATGGGGTGTAAACACCTATCAGGCTCAGCTAGAGTGCCATGAGTGATAGGGGGGTGTTTCTTCCAAATTGTCAGTAATAAAGTGACACTGTTCTTCTAGAGTTGCTTGCCTACTAGTATTTAAAAAGAATAGGGTGCTGTTACTGTGATAACATGAAAGTCTGTAGTCTTCAGGGTACAATACCTTTTAACTTTTAACTATCAAGAGTTTATTACACAAATTAATAAATATTCTATTTTAAATATATACCGATAAATTACCGTATATACTCGAGTATAGGCCGACCCGAATATAAGCCGAGGCCCCCAATTTACCCCCAAAAAAACTGGCAAACTTATTGACTCGTGTATAAGCCGAGGGTAAGACATGCCTGTCCATCCCTGTGTGTGTGTCCGTCCATCCCTGTGTGTCCGTCCATCCCTGTGTGTCCGTCCATCCCTGTGTGTCCGTCCATCCCTGTGTGTGTGTGTCTCCATCCATCCATCCATCCCTGTGTGTGTGTGTGTATCCGTGTGTGTGTGTGTGTGTGTGTGTGTGTGTGTGTGTGTGTGTGTGTGTGTGTGTCCAGCCTACCTGTGTCCTGAGCCTTTGTCCCGAGCCTCCGTCCCGTGCCGAGCCTCCTTGCCTCCGTGCCTCGCCGCCGTGCCTCGCCGCCGTGCCTCGCCGCCGTGCCTTGCCTCCGGTCCCGTCCCGTCCCGTCCCGTGCCGTGCCGTCCTGTGCCTTGCCTCCGTCCCGTGCCCTCTTCGTTCGTCGGCGGCCATTGTAAAATTCAAAAGCTGCGCCGCCGCCTTCGCCTGTGATAGGCGGAACACTGAATTTCCCAGCAGCCTGTGTTCCGCCTATCACAGACGTCGTATCATCCTCGTCCGTAGTACGAGGATGATACGAAGTCCGTGATAGGCGGAACACAGGCTGCTGGGAAATTCAGTGTTCCGCCTATCACAGGCGAAGGGGGAGCCGGAGGCGCGGCTTTTGAATCAGAATGGCCGCTGTCTGTCTGCTCGACACGCTGATCGAGCGGGCAGACAGCGATGACTCGAGTATAAGCCGAGGGGGGCACTTTCAGCCTCAAAAAAGAGGCTGAAAATCTCGGCTTATACTCGAGTATATACGGTAGTCTGTTTTGGCTATTTTATAACCTTCCTAGTGCATAAGAGATGTTTATTATTAAATCCAATGCACGGCGCTCAGTACATTTTGGGATTTATATTTTGTGCTTTTAACATGTTTTGCATAGTAGCTGTGCTCCCATGCTCTGGCTAGCATTACAGCATTCGCAGCCAGCTATAGCAAGGCACTGAATTTAGAAAGCTTGCAGCTCTGTGTCATAGGAGCAGCTGCTGGTAACATTGGAACCGTTGCTCAGCACAGGGAACAAATGGCTGGAGATTTGTAGGACACGGATTATGGGAAGAACAATGTGACAGCGGCCCTGGAACAGATCACCTGCTCATTCACAAGACCCAGCATCACACTTTCTTTGACATTTCTTAAGTGAGTGCTTGTAGGCGGGAGGTCCTGCATTGTACAATTATAAACTGAACACAAATGGAATATTTATATTATCTGAAAAATTGGTTTGCTTTGAGTTTTATAAAAATTGTATAATGTATGTAAAGCCTAACAATGATCTTCTCGTATTTGGTCCCTTTGGTCTGATAAAAAAAACAACATTGAAATATTTTGTTATATCTGTTTGATAAGTAGAGAAGCATACCCCCTTCTGCCAGAATGTGTATCTGCCAGAATCATCTGGTTAAAATAAAGGGGAAAAATAGCTCTAAAAAGAAAACGATTGCAGCCACCATATATAAGGGCTTACACATTGCAATATATCAGATTTTATTGTTTAGGTTTAGATGAACTTTAGCCATTTAATGACTGCCATATCGCAGATTTACTGCTGCAAGGCAGATGTTCTGTGCACCACATATGATATCTGATTTTATATATATATATATATATATATATATATATAAATATATACACACGATCCTGCACTGCCGGATAGGGGGCTTGTTGCTTGTGCTGTGATTGTCACAGCAGAAGCCGATCAGCAGGTGCCAGCCACTGGATGTCTGCCGCCACCTGACGATCGTCAAGGAGAGAGGCTGGACAGAGCTGTATACAAGGCAGAGTTCCGTTCTGTCAAGGGAGGAGTGATGGATTTTCTTTCCCCGCAAAGCAGTAAAACCACCCACAGTACACAAAAACACTGGTTAGGCGCAAATTTAACCTGTTGATGTTTAACCCCTTCCGAGTCAGAGACATTGTTACAGTGACAGTGTATATTTTTAGCACTGATCATTGTATTAGTGTCACTGGTTCCCAGAAAGTGTCAAAAGTGTCAGAATGTCTGCTGCAATGTCGCAGTCCTGCTATAAGTTGCCAATTGGCACTATTGCTAGTATAAAAATAAATAAATAAAATTTCTGGTATATATATCCCACAGTTTGTAATTGTTAAATTTTTGTGCAAACCATTGAAAACACGCTTATTGGGATTTTTTTTACCAAAAATATGTAGCAGAATACATATTGGCCTAAATTTATGAAACAATTTTATTTTTTTTAAAACATTTTTATTGGATATGTTTTGTAGCAGAAAGCAAAAAAATATTGTATTTTTCTGTTTATAGCGAAAAAAAATAAAAAAACACAGTCGTGATCAAATACCACCAAAAGAAAGCTCTATTTGTGGAAAACAAATTACACAAATTTTATTTGGGTACAGCGTTGCATGACCATCCATTTGTCAGTTAGAATAACGCAGTGCCGTATCGCAAAAAATGGCCTGGTCATGAAGATAAATAAATCTTTCGGAGGTCAAATGGTTAAAAACTTCCTTCTGAAATCAATAACTACCCATTTTGCATTTAATTTTAGAAATACCCATGGAAGCTACACATTCACAATCAGGTCTCATTAGATAATCATCAATGTCTCATTAGACCTCTTAAATTCCTGAGAGCACCGTCATTGGGACACATAAGAAACCAAACAGGAATGGGTACCTAAGACTTCCAGAATCTGAAAACCCATGAGAGCACCACACTAACTCAGAGCAACTATAAACCCCATATCAAACACTGCAAAGATGAAAATTGCCAAGTATTTAATTTGTTTATAACCAAAGAGAATACAAACTAACAAGGGCACTATACATATGGCAGTTATATAATAAAACACAGTGAGCGCTTAATGCCGCGTACACACGACCGGACTTTCCGGCAGAAAAGGTCAGACAGAATCATTTCATCGGATATTTCAATCGTGTGTGGGCTTCATCTGACTTTTTTTTTAAAATTCTGATGGACCTAGAAATAGAACATGTTTTAAATCTTCCCGACGGAACCAATTCCTATCGGTAAAACCGTTAGTCCGTATGCTATTCCGACGGACAAAAAACGACGCAAGGGCAGCTATTGGCTACTGGCTACTGAACTTCCTTTTTCTAGTCCCGTCGTACGTGTTGTACGTCACCGTGTTCTAAATGAACGGACTTTGGTGTGATTGTGTGTAGGCAAGTCTGTTTCAGCGGAAATCCTTCGAAACTCCGTTGGAAAGACCGTCAGAGTTTATTCTGATGGAAAAAACATGTGTACGTGGCATAAAAGGTGGAGCTGCTAGCACAAAGGTGACCAACCCTATGATTCAAATCAGTTATACAAAAAGTACAGTGCTAAAAATCTCTAACGACAAAGTGTCATAAATATATAATAATATTTTGTCACACAAACTCATGAATCACAAGAAAAGTCCAAAAAGTCAATGAAGTGCAGACTGCGCCAAAGGTGAATGAGAATCGTCCAATGATGTTATGTTCCCATGTGATATACAAACATAACAAACATCAGTTCTTCTCCATACCTTCTCCCTACCTCCCAACTTTTGGAGACACCTATAAGCAAAAGTATGTAGGCATAGGACACACCTCCTGCCACATGGAGAATTATACAAAAAAAGTATTAGTTAAACCCACAAGTGATCTTTTTTTTTACCACTACTATTCCTTTATACTGGCTTCTGAAATTTACAAAAGCAGAAATTTAGAAATTGGATGAAAGGTTTAACACTGTGAAACACTTTTGGAAAGATAAATAGTGCATTTTATATACAACTCTATAGATCAGACCAAAATGAGGGACAAATGAGGAGGAAAGAGGGACAGAAGGAATTTGTTCTGAATGAGGGACAGTCCTTCAAAATCAGGGACAGTTGGGAGCTATGGCTTCTCTGTATATAGTGACTCCAGTGCTTTTCCTTCCCCAATATGCACTCAGCAGAATTACATTGGTAAATGGCAATGTATTAAATCAACCTTGGGGAATTCCCAGCAATCATCCAGCTGCTCCTCCCAAAAGGCAATGGCCCTCACCCAGAATCCTGACCACAAAGATGCCCGCCACATGGAACCCGAGAAATTATTTATATTGTAGCAGTTTATTTAAAAATTATGACATAATTTCAAAAGAGGGATGTACATCCAAGTAAAAATAAACATAAACGGGCAAACTTACAGCAATGGCTGCCAGATACGGCGGCATGGCATCAGCACATAAGGCTCCACCCTGCGCGTTTCATGCAAATGCACATCATCGGGTGTATTCTCCACGAAATGTGTAGGGAGGAGCCTTACATGCTGCCGCCACACTGCCAAATTCAAGGTTCAAGGTTGGCAGCCATTGCTGTAAGTTAAGCAATTTAAGTCTACTTGGATGTACATCCCTTATTTTAAATTGCATGTCATAATTTTAAAATAAGCTGCTACACTATAAATCATTTCTCAGCCTCCGAGCATCTGTTTGGCCAGGATTCTGTGAGAGGGGCTATTGCCTTTTGGGAGTAGCAGCTGGATGATTGCTGGAAATCCCCCAAGGTTGATTTGATACAATGCCACTTACCAATGGCCTTCTGGTGAGTGGATATTGGTGAAGGAAAAGCACTGGAGTCACTCTATACATAGAAGTACTTTATATGTTTGTTATCACATGGGAACATACCATGATTCTCATTCACATATGGCAGTTATAGCCTAGTCAGTTTCCTAGTTCATGAAGTCTGATGTAATCATCAAATGGATACAGGCAATGGATCCTTAGCTCCTTTGGTAGATTAGAATTGATCCTCACTAGTAGATAGAGAAAAAAACCTGCGCCCTCCATGCTATTTTTTGTCTATTTGAAAGAGAGAACAATTCTGTGAAGAAATTTCTTAAAAAGCAGTCTTTAAGAACTGCAACAAATTATTTTTTCAGTACAAGAAAAGTATTAGATTTAAAGCTTTATAGTTTTGTACTATGTGTATTGATTATTTATATAAAGCGAAATTCCCATTTCATTCCAGCTGAAAGTCACGAGGCCTTAATGGCTTTAGCCTCCTGGAGTATTACAAGACATGCTTTCAGCAATTATACCCCCATCTTTTTCAATCTTATTCATTAGTCTCTTCCAATAACTCCATTAGCTTTCTACCTGGTTCAAATCTTGTGCTCAAAGCCATTTTCATGCCCCAGGCACAGAACGATCTACTTATTTAACTTGAATCTAAAATTTTCTGCTAAAATGCTAACTAATACGATCAGGTCTTGGATATTACTAAGACATTTTCTGATGAGTCCCTGCTGCATTTGAAAAAAGTCCTAGTGTGCTGGAATGATTTGCTCTTGACCACTTCCTATGCTGTGATCTCCTGCCTGATGATTAAATAAAACTAACACCACTGCCCAAGAGGCTGAGATGCAAAGAGGGAGCACCACGGGAGCAGGTGCTAAGGTAAGTATTCCACTGAGCACCAATGGTAAAAAAGTTTATGTTGCAATTGCCTTGGGTTGCCACCTCATCTCTTTAAAACCGAACACTTATGAATTATCCAGGTTCTGAGGTTAATTAAATACAGATTAGGCACCAAGTAAGTTTAATTACTACCTTAAGCAGCCACAGAACCTGTGTACTTAATATGTGTTTTTTTAAAGTGATGAGAAGGCAGCTCCACAATTGCCCCATGCTAAAAAAAAATAAAAAAAAATGAAAATACCTTTCTGTAGACTTTAAACTTAAAATAGAACTATAGGCAAACTTTTATTTTTATTTTGGATAGAGTAGGGGAGGGTTATAACCCCTGTAGGATTTATTTTTTGCCATTTGTGTCCCATAGAGGTTTCCCTTCACTTCCTGTCCCATAGCCAAACGAGAAGTGAGAGGAAATCCCTGCAAATTTATGGAATTCATTGGGGATCCCTAGGTCACCAGAACTACTGTCACCAGTGGAAAATTTCCCCATGTATTACTTTTCTGTGGACAACCCAAAATTTGGAATTTTCTTTTACTCTCACTTTCAATGATAATGGTAAAATGGATAACTAGAAATGTGAATCTACACGGACAGCAATAAAAACTGACAGGTGTTCTAATCCTTCTGCATCTGCCCAAAACTAAAATATAAACAGTGACACCAATCCTGGGGGTTTCTTACTGCAGCCACTAGCACCAGACCTGGGTTTATTACTGCACTCACTGGCAATGCATGCTGGTGGTTATTACTGCACCCACTGACACCAACGATAAAAGATGTTACTGAATTCACTGATACAAAATCTGGGGGTAATTACTGAATCCATCAACATCAGTGCTGTGGCTTATTACTACGCTCACCAACACCAGTGTTGGGGATTATTACTGCTGTCATTGACATTAATGCTTAGGGTTATTATTGCATCCACTGACACCAAAGTTGGCGGATATTGCATCCATAGACACCAATGCTGAGGGTTATTGCATCTACTGACAGCAATGCTGGGGGTTATTATTGCATCCACTGACACTAATGCTGAGGACTATTACAATGATGGAGGTTTTTGTGGTCACTGCCACCAATACTGGGAGCTTATTATTGCATCCACTGACACCAAAGTTGGTGGGTATTGCATCCACAGACACTAATGTGGGGATTATTGCATCCACTGACACCAATCCTGGAGGTTTTTATTGCATCTACTGACAGCAATGCTGGGGGTTATTATTGCATCCACTGACACCAATGCTGAGGTCTATTACAATGATGGAGGTTATTGCAGCCACTGACACCAATGCTGGGTATTGTTATTGCATCCACTGACACCAAAGTTGGTGGATATTGCAGCCACAGACACCAATGCTGGGGGTTATTGTTGCATCCATAAACACCAGTGCTGAGGGTTATTATAGCATCCACTGACACCAATGCTGGAGGTTTTTATTGCATTTACTGACAGCAATGCCAGGGGTTGCTATTGCATCCTTTGACAATCATGGATACCATCAGGTTCTATTCTGTCTAAAACAAAGCAAAGCAAATAGGAAAAGGTGCCACATTACAAGTCAAACACTTTGACGTGGTTCCAACTTTATTGACCATGCCCCTTTTTGGCCAAGCCCACTGGCTCTTTTCTTCTCAATACCTTTAAGGTGTTCCACCTTATTATTTACAAATGATGGCTATGAGGATAGTATTCTCAGCCTCATCGTGCACAGAGATTTTTCACCTTGCAGGATAAAAATCTAAGTGCCAGCTGACAAAAAATTATCGTCACTGGGAGTTAAAATATGTTAACGTTCCTCAAAGAGCAAGGATTATTCAAGTTCTTACTTAGAGCATTGACAAATAAATCTTAACCTATTTATTTAAAATATTATTTAACAAAAACAAATGAAAAAACAATGCAAGAAAAGGTTTCAAGAAAAATATATTGTAAAGATAGACAAACAATAGCAACAGTAAAATAAATGTGAATAGCCAATCCACTGCAGCACAAGTCTAATCTGGTGTATCAGAGTCACTGGCCCTTAGGATGACTCTTGGGGAAGATTTACTCAATCTTTTGCCAGGGCTGGGCTAGGCCCTTCCTTCTCAAAGCTGGCCGCTCAGCTGTTGGCTAATTGCCAGCTCCTATGTCTCCACAGTGACTCACCTGTTGATGATATCCTGCTCGTCAGTCCTGCCTACTTAAGCCGTTCAGTCCAGGTGATCTCTGCCTTCGCCTTGGTCACAGCTCTAGAGACACTCTCCTGTGTTCCTGTTAAAGGCTACTTCCACACTGGGGTGGGCGCTGGCGGTAAAGTGGCGCTATTTTTAGCGCTGCTTTACTGACGTTTTAGTGGCGCTATCCAGCCACTAGCGGGGCGGTTTTAACTCCTGCTATCGGCCGAAAAAAGGGTTAAAACCACCCGCATTGTTTTCAATAGAAAGGGGGTGAATACACCGCTCCTATAGCGCTGCAAAGATGCGGCTTGCAGGACTTTTTTGATCGTCCTGCAAGCACACTGCTCCAGTGTGATGGCCCTCGGGCTTTCACACTGGAGACACAGGAAAGGTGCTTTACAGGCGCTTTACAGGTGCTATTTTTAGCACTGTAGCGACTGTAAAGTGCCTCAGTGTGAAACTAACCAAAGACTTGCTTGGCTGACATTCCTTCTGGCTCCAGATCCTTCTTACTGTTCTACTCTGCTCATCTCTGGCTCCCTGACGTTTTGGCTTGTCTTAGGGTCCTTTCACATGGGGCGGATCAGTTCTGATCCGCCCCGTGGATATCCGTTTGCTCAGCGGGGATCACTCCGTCGATCCCCGCTGAGCAGGGAGATGACAGGTCCGTCTCTGCACACTGCGCAGGGACAGACCTGTCACAGCGCCGCTCTCCCCTATGGGAGATCGGATGACGACGGACCGCAGTGCCCGTCGTCACCCGATCTGATCCGCAGACGGATGGAAAAATAGCTTTTTCCTCCGTTACACTTTTTCGGATCGGAGCGGGTCGGATGTCAGCGGACATGTCACCGCTGACATCCGACGCTCCATAGAGCTCTATGAAGCACCCGTTCAGGTCCGCCTGAAAAACTGACAGGCGGGCCTGAACGGGACGTCAGTGTGAAAGGGGCCTTACTCTATGTTCCAGTTCCTGAACTCTGGCTGACTACTCTGACTACATTTATTCTGTTTACATTTTTTAATTATTATTATTATTAAACAAATGTGATTTAACTGTACTTCTGTCTTTTTGAAGAATATTAGAGCCTCTGGCTCTAATCACGTGCTTAGAAAAAATCATTGGACTCCATGGTCTGGGGTCCCTGTATGTAGATCAGGGGCCCGGACGCATGGATGGGGGGTGTCACCTGTGTGCCCTGTATGGATGGGCCACTGTTTAATCTGTTTTCTTACCTACAATTCCTACCATGAACATCACTTATTATGCTACTGCCTCACAATTATCAGCAGTGTTGTCAGCCTGTCATGTGTGCTCCTTCAGTAGGCTCTTGGACTTCCTATCAGGCCAAATGACTGAGCACACACAATAGGCTGACAATGCTGCTGTTAACTGCAAAGCAGCAGCTTAGCATTATCAGTTTGCAACAGGAAGTGCTTTTAGTGGCAGAACCTCTGGGTAAGAAACTTTACAACAGGCTCTGGCTTTAACCACTTAAGCCCCGGACCAATTTGCAGCTAAAGGACCAGGCCCCTTTTTGCGATTCGGTTTTAACTGACAATTGCGCGGTCATGCGACATGGCTCCCAAACAAAATGGACGTCTTTTTTTCCCCACAAATAGAGCTTTCTTTTGGTGGTATTTGATCACCGCTATAAACAAAAATAGAGCAACAATTTTGAAAAAAATGCAATATTTTTTACTTTTTGCTATAATAAATATCCCCCAAAAATATATAAAAAAACATATTTTTTCCTCAGTTTAGGCCGATACATATTCTTCTACATATTTTTGGTAAAAAAAATCGCAATTAGCGATTATTGATTGGCTTATGCAGAAGTTATAGCGTTTACAAAATAGGGGATAGTTTTATAGCATTTTTATTATTTTATTTTTTTTACTAGTAATGGCGGCGATCAGCGATTTTTATTTTGACTGCCACATTATGATGGACACATCGGACATTTTTGACACATTTTTGGGACCATTGTCGTTTATACAGCAATCAGTGCTATTTAAATGCACTGATTCCTGTGTAAATGACACTGGCAGTGAAGAAGTTAACCACTAGGGGGCAACGAGGGGTTATGTGTGACGTTGTGTGTTTTTTTTTATTGTAGGGGGCGTGGCCTGGCATGTGATGTCACTGATTGTCTTTCCCTATAACAGGGAACAGAAGATCGGTGAGAGCCACAGTAGGAAGCACGGGGAGAGGTTTGTTTACACAGACCTCTCCTCGTTCTTCAGCTCTGTGACCCGATCGTGGGACACCACCGGCGATCAGGTCCGCAGGTCCCATGGCCACGGTCACGGAGCTCAGGACTGGGTCACAAGTGCGCCGCTTGCGGCACGCTCGCGACCCAAGGCTGGGCACCTAAAGAGCCACGTACAGGTACGTGATTGTGCCCAGCTATGCCATTCTGCCGACGTATATGTGCAGGAAGCGGTCCTTAATCGGTTAAATATATGTAGCGCCGGTACTCCCGAAGAGTATGCGCTATGTCTGTAAATTTAGTTTTTCCCAAGACTATAGTTGAGTCTTGGGGTTGATGGTTTTGGCATCAGTTTGGCTGGGGTGTACTAATGTGCTGCCTGGTCATAGGTGCAGTTAACACCTTTGACAGGCATTAGAACGCAGTCTGGTTGGATGCATTGTATCAATCTCTCTCTCTGAGCCAATCAGTGGGTGCATTGTCTCGCTGTGTATTCCGGGAGAGGGTACTTAAGGTGCTGAACTCACGTGGTTCTGGGTTCCGGTCCAGAAGTTATGTTCTGACTCCATGGTCCTGGTCCCCCTGACCAGCCCTCAGAGGCCCTCATGGCCTGGGCTGCGGATCCATCCGTTTCCGAGTCTTGGAACTGGCTAGTCCGAGGCACAGTAACTGGAAGGAGGATTCTAAAGTGGTCCGGTGCCGTCTCAGGTTTTGGAGAGGCCCAGAAACTCGTCATGCAACCAGGGGAGGACTCCTCGGAAGAGGGCCACGCACTAGGCTGGCTGCTCGGTAAGAGCCTGGATGTTGAGCTGTATGGACACAAATTGAATCCTCATTTCTTACAGTATCGCCGGAACAGCTGCAAGATACTGGTACCGCAAGAAGGTTCCTATTCCTATCCTTCTGTTACAACTAAGTTCCTATGAGAGACTTTCTGTGTTCATGTAAAAGTTTGCAACCAAGTCTGTGACAGAGACTTTGCTAAGTTTGATTCATGTGTCGGCTGCTAAGTCCCTAAAATCAGGATTTATCCGACGGTGGAAATATCCAGCTACGAGTGGCTACTCCCTGGATTACCTAAAGGGAGACATTTATTAAGTGTCAGCAGTTTCAAAGTGCCTGAGCTTCCATACCTTTACCCTCTATTCCCAACTGAGAGACTGTGTTTCTGTTCAACGTTTTAAGCAAATAAAAATTCCAAAAGGAATTCAGGTATCGGTCTCTGCAGTTATTGGGCCATCAACCTCGGGAACCCCTAGACAAGAACGACAAGCTACAAGGCGGAGGCCCAAATCAAACCAGCCTCTCCTTCAGGGGTCAGTGCTACATATACTTTAAACCCTTTGCAGCACCGTTAAAATTGTATATCTTCCTGCTCAAGACCCCAACCCCTGCATTACGACATATGTGTTGTCTCTCAGCCTTTTTATTTTAATAAGGTTTTACGTAATACTTTTCTGTTGTTTATTTCCTTTCTGCATTTTATTTTGCTTTGTTTTCTTTTAGTTATCTATTTTTATCCTTCCATTGCTACTGTATATCTGTAGTCACCATGAGGTTATATCAGTCTCTCCAATAAGGTATGCTCCAGATTTTCTTTGAATATTGTCAGTTCTGTATCTTTTCATTTTCTGTAAAAAAAATTCTCTCAATAAAAATTACAATTTAAAAAAAAAAAATTGTATATCTTTTGCCAAAGCTGCTTGTACAAAGTGGCTTGTGGATCAACAAACAGTAACTGCTTGCACTTGACTGTGAATGGCTGCAATAAACTGATACGAACACACCTATTCTTCAATCTGTTCAGTTTCATGGAAGAAAAAAATAACTATTTTACCCAGGCATAGATAATGGGAATATATCTTATAGGAAACCTTCACTAAACTTAAATTTTCATTCTAAAAATGTGTAGCGGTACCCTTGTAAGTGCTGCTGAGTTGGTTATAGCAATCCGCCAATCACCCTGCTGCTGACCTCCCATTCACCATGTTAAAGACATTAAACAGTCAATGATTTTGTTTTCTTTCTCTTTATTGTCGGAATACAACTTGGATGAAACAAGGGAGGTATATGAGATGCCCATAGAGATTTCACTTTGTAGGGTATCATCCATGGCCTTGGCCTAGTAAATGGATTTCCCTGTAGAATCCTCACTGTAGACTATTGCTTCTCCTGTTACTTGGCATATCTGACTGAAGATTTACTACGGACTGCTTCCAGTTACAACAAGAAGAATCATTCTGAACTGATTTGGTTTTCCTGTTACCTAACAGGGAGTCATAGGCCTATACCGCCTATGTTCCATGGCTCAATGAACTAAACAGCCTCACAGACTCTGGAAGTTCCTTTTTTACATCTGTTCATGCTGTGCTCCCCGGCCACACTGCATGCTACACTACTTGCTCCTGCTTCTGCTTCTTCATGTTAAACTGACATTCTCCTTTGGATCAAAGTCCTGTGTTCCCCGGTCACAGAACGCAGATCTACTTCCGCCACTTCACTGTTACATCTTCTACTTGATCTTCTCCAGCATGCAAGTCTTGTGTTTCCCGGTCACAGAAACATAATACTTTCTTATGGAGATGGAGATCTTTCCCTAGGACTCCTTCCTAGCGACTTCTCCATTCCTCCTCCACGCACAGCGCATCCCCGCATGGGGACGCCCGGTATCGCACCTCAGTACTCCATGCTGACTTTTTCTGTGCTCCAACTCCTCCTTGGAAGCATGTGACCCCAGCTTATATGGGAGCCCTGCCCCCTGCCAACACCATGAGATAATTGGTCAGGGCTCCTCACATGAGCTGCCTGCCGCTCAGGTCTCAGGTCCAGCCTTCCTTCCAAAACAATTCTTCTGTAAGCAGAGGAGGATCTCTGAGCCAGAGTACAGGTGGCCACACACCCCCCCCCCCCCCCACACACACACACACTATAGTGACACTCCCATTCCCAGATCAAAACAACCAGGCCTGATATGAAACACAGGCCTTGCTAAATTTACATGCACCTGGGCCCTGCAGCTAGAAAAATACTACTTTAGCACCTGACCTACCTCTAAGTAGAGGGTGCTACAAATGCTTTTAAGCAGGTGCAATTTGTTGTTCTCCATCAAGTAGGTGACGCTGTACTGATGGAGCAAAACCTCTGAAGGAAACTTGTTCCTTGAGAGACTCTGTAGCTAGCGCTGCATGCTACAACTCCCTGGCAGTCATTTTGGTGGGACTCTATATATTATGCCATATGGGGGTGTCTGCAGTGATTGGTTAGGTGAAGGACTTGTTAGGGAGGGTAAAAGTTCAGGGAGTTGAGTAGGGACACATCTGGTATTCCGCAGGCAGTCCGGTATCCAGGTCTGTATTTGGGAGTGCAGTCAGCAGAGGAGAGTGCCGACACTTTATGTCACCCCTCTCTTCTGGTAACTCAGGCAAGGCCTGGAGTACTGCCTTACTGTATTACTGTGCAATTGCAAAGGAGATACCACTGCTTATCTGAGCCTTTATAAGTAATCTGCTTCTGCAATACTGTGCTTTGCTGAGTCTATTACCTTATTAACATACAACACCGTGTCATCGGTGACTGTACTCTCGCAGCTGTATGAACATCTACTATGTGTTATTCTCATACTGGTACCTGAAACAAACTAATTGCATTTAAGCTGGCAATTGACGGATCGAAGTTCAACCTAGCAAGGAGCTGGACTAATTTTGATCTGCAACATGCCAAAATGTCCCATGAGCTACTTTGCGACGTACAGAGCAAGCCGTTGAAGAGGGCTGCCCTATGAGTGTCACAGGAAAAACAAGCCAAAAAATGTGCACTCCCACTACGCTAGGTGTGAATGGGGCCTTAAAGTGAAATTTGTGTATTTTCACAAGAACAATGAGGCTCCATTCATATATGTGCATTTCTGAACGCACAGAAAACAAACACCCTGAAAATGCACATCGCACTTGGATGGCTCTTAAATGTTAATGGCACCCCAAGAGTGTGTAGCAGGCATGCGCCATGTAACAAATTCAAATGCACCAAAAAGCACAGTAAAAAAACACACCATGCTTCACTCCAAAAAAAAGTTCCGGAGCTTCTTTGGGGTGATTGTCATGCATAGGGCAGCCCATTCAAGTGAATGGCTGCCTTATGCATAATGAGCAAAAAAGCGCCAAAACACCCAATAAAAGAAACACTAGAAGAAACGCATGGTCCCACTATGTGGAGACTGAGAGCTGAGTATCTCCATCCACTCCCTCCTATGTACTTGTATAAAGATTGCCATACACTGTACAATTTCCTTTAGATTTACCAGAACTATGGAATAGAACTATGTACCTACCTTAACAATACATTTAATTTGTATCAAATCAGGCAGACCCATGCTCTACATAGCTGATGTAGATCTAAAGGAGATTGTACGATCAGACTGTACAGAAAGTGGCTTGGAGGTGGTATAGTATACCTCTCAACTTTTTGAGATGGAAACGAGGGACACCTATTAGCAAAAGTATGTAGGCATTGGACACACCCCTCTTAAAGGAGAATTATACAAAAAATTATTGGTTAAACCCACAAGTGATTTTTTACCTCTACTAGTCTTTTATATTGACTTTTGGAATTTACAGATTCAGCAATTTCGAATTTGAATGAAAGGTTTAGCACTGTAAAACATTTTTTGATAAATAAGTAGTGCATGTAAGCACTTAAGGACTGGGCCTATTTTCCAGACTTTTTTTTTTTGCTAGACAATTACTTAGAACTCCCCAATATTATATATATATTTTTTTCGAACACCCTAGAGAATAAAATGGCGGTTGTTGCAATACTTTATGTCATACCGTATTTGCACAGCGGTCTTACAAGCTCACTTTTTTTTGGAAGAAAATACACTTTTTTCACTTAACCTCCCTGGCGGTGATCCCGAGTCTGGCTCGGGCTGGGATTTCAGTACCATAAGCGGATCGCATCGCTGGATACAGGGAGAAGTTTCTTACCTTGTCCCCTGGATCCAGCGATGTCCTCCGTGCTGTGTGATCGAGCTGTCCACCGCTCGATTCACACAGTGCCCGAATGCCGCCGAGCTCCGTTCCCTGCGACATTACGAGCGGAGATTGGCGCCAAATTCAAAAAAGTAAAAACACACAAAACACACACAGTACTGTAATCTTACAGATTACAGTACTGTATAAAAAAATTACACACCCCCTTTGTCCCTAGTGGTCTGTCCAGTGCCCTGCATGCACTTTTATATTATAAATACTGTTTTTTCTGCCTGGAATTTGGAGATTGTCCATAGCAACCAAAAACTGTCCCTTTATGTCAAAGTAATTTTAGACCAACTGGAAAACAGCGATAATAAATTATAATCACTTGCAGAATTGAGTGATAGTGATTTGTGGGGAAATTTGTAATCAAAGGCTAAATCTAATGACAGCGACAATTCTGCAAATGAGCAAATTTCAGTGTTTTTGGATTTGATTACATTATTGAATAATTTTTATTATTATTTATTATGATTATTTATTATATTATAAATTTTATCATACCTGGGATGTCTGCTAGACTCTGGTTTGAACAGATTTAAGAGAGTTATTCCTAAGAATTGCAGGCCTACAATATAAAACGCCAAATTTCCATGCAAAATAATTGTACCGCTTTCAGCACCTAAAATAAGAACTAATCATACCGCCAGGGAGGTTAAAATATAAGAAAACAGCAAAGTTAGCCCATATTTTTTTTATATTGTGAAAGATAATGTTACGCTTCAAAATTGTGCCGACTCGTGGAATAGCGACAAACTTTTACCCTTAAAAATCTCCATAGGTCGGCGTTTAAAAATTTCTACAGGTTACATGTTTAGAATTACAGAGGAGGTCTAGGGCTAGAATTTTTGCTCTCACTCTACCGATCACGGTGATATCTCACATGTGTGGTTTGAACACCGCTTCCATATGCGGGTGCTACTCAGGTATGCGTTCGCTTCTGAGTGCGAGCTCGGCGTGACTGGGCGCTTTAAATTTTTTCTTTTTTTTCTTATTTATTTTACTTTTTATTTTTGATTTTTACACTGTCCTTTAAAAAAAAAAATGTTTGGGATTCAAAGCTTCCTGGATGTCACATGATCTACAGGAAGTGATGGAAACCAAAACATTTTTTCAAAAATGTAAAAAAACAAATGAAGATTCCTGGTGCCTATCCATGGCAGCATATATGTGATAGAGCTCTGCCCTGACTCCTCCTGCGGGACTAGTGAATAGCATAAATTAAAGGCATAGCCCCTCCCCCAACATTCTCCTTTTTTTTCCTCATACCTCTGGAACTGGTGAAGAGTAGCAGTATGTCCATACCTCTGCCTTTGGCAGCGTCCGCCGGGTTCAGCCACTCCTGTGCACAGTCCCTATTCTTGGGCCGCTATTAGCACTGATAACACTGGGAACCTCTTCTGTGGAACTTTTGGGGTCTTCCTCACAGGAAAGCAGTCTGCTGATTTTTCAAAGTAAAACAAATGGGTCATAGGTTGGACTTGATGGACTTATGTTTTTTTTCAACCTCACCTACTATGTAACTATGCAACTATGAATGCTGGTGGATACAGCGGGAGGATCAGCTTTCCTTTTTTCTTTGGTCAGGTCAGGTTTTTTTGTCGTCTTTATGTTCTGAAATAAACATTTTTTGTTGTAAAGTTTTAGAAATGAGGAAAGAGCAGAGAGCAATAAAATGTGTCCCCTTTAAGACATTTATTCCCGGTCCGCGCATCCGTTCATTTCCTCTATTCCCAGCCAGAATTGCGGCATAGGCTATTTGCATCGATTTATTCTTCCCCTCCAGACTTATAGTCCTACCGTGGCCATCTGGTTCCAATTCCTGCTTCCCGCTCAATGTACTGGTGGCAGGGAGAGGAGGTGGGAGTGTTGGACAGAAGAGGGGGGCGGTAGCATCCTCCCTCGTGATGCATTGTGTGTCTGAGGCTCAGTGCGCATGTGCGGCCCGGAATAGCACAACTGAAGGCAACATCTATCAGACTTCTTCAGCGAATTGGGCAAGATGCCTCAAACCGCCATCTTGTTTCAGGGAAAACTACTCAAAATCAATTACTGTTACCAGTAAGTCTTAGGCCGCGTACACACGCGGGGACTGTTCGCTCAACTTTGTCCGTCAAACAGTTTCAGCGGACAGTCCGCTCAAAATTAGCATGGACGGACTTGGCCACACACGACGAACGAACAGTCCGCTGAAACCGTGCGCGATGACGTGAACGGCACGTACGACGGGACTAGAAAACGACGTCCTATACACTGCAATGCAAACTTCGGCGTGTAAATCCTTTCTGAGCATGCGCGGAACTTAGTTTGACGAACAAGCCTACACACGAGGGGACTGTTCGCTGAAACAAAGTTTCAGCGGACAGTTTTTCGGAATTTCCGAAAAACTTTGTTCAGCAGACTGTCCGCTGAAACTGTCCGCTGAAAGCCCACACACGAGCGGACTGTCCGCCGAAACACTGTTCAGCGGACAAAGTTGAGCGAACAGTCCCCGCGTGTGTACGCGGCCTTACTAATTAAGCTCCCCCCACTCCTTTTCCCTTTAAAATTTGGCTCTAATTTGGCCTCGGGGCTGCTTTGCATAACCAGTGTGTCCGCTGCAGTCCAAAACACTTCAGAAAAACATGTATATATCATTCTTTGCTTCCACTCCTGATTCAGTAGTTCTGTAGGTTTTTTTTCTGCAATGGGTTATATTTTTTTCTCTTGCTTCATCTTCCTGTAGATGATCTTCCTGCCCATTTTTTGCCATGAGCCATTCGTCACAAAGTCAAGATCATATCCAATAGGTATGTGACCATCTGTACGTGAATATACAAAAAAAAAAAAAGAGTGCGCCACTTACAAACAAACCCTGTTTGTTTCAGCCCTGTTCCCACAAAGCGGTCCAAAAAGTCTTCAAGACGCAATGGCAACGACGACAGTCCTGAGCAAGGGTCACGCTCTTCACGTCATAAGTCTTCCAGGAGATATGGGTCTCGAAGACATTGTAGCTCTCCTCCACCCCCATCTCGAGGGTCAAGCAAGAACTGCAGGGCATGTGGCTCCCTGATAAATTGGTCTGTAAGAACTGTCTCAGGGACTATGCGGTCAACCGAGAACTAGAGAGTCGTCAGGTGGTCGATCTGCTCAGACCATGAAAGAGTCTCTCAGAACTGGCGGCCATAATTCCCACCCATCTGGCTTCTCATGCTGTTCAGGCACAAGACCTAGACCCCACACACCGGGTCCTTCAATGGGCAGTAGCCCGCTAGCTACATCAGGAAGCACAGCCAGACACTCTTTCCCTGAGGATCCTTCTGGAGAGTCTTCAGAGGAAACTGAGCAATCTGCTTTCAGTTTTTCCTTGGTCCAGCCGTTTGTTGAGGCGGCGAAAAATGCTATTGGTTGGGAGGACCCAGAAGAACCATCTCAGAAGTCAAAGACTTATTTTACATTTTTTTTTTCCCTTTAGAGGGAGAAATCAAGGAGATTATAGAGGGCAGATGGAACAAAACAGACAAAAAGTTTTCCTTAGCCTGTTTGTCCAAGTTGTATCTTTTAGCGGATATGGATACACAGTCTTTAAGTTCAATGCCTGTGGTTGATGCGGCAGTTGTACGGCTAGCAAAAAACGTGCCCTTACCAATGGAGGATTCAACATCATTCAAGGATCCCCTGGACAGACAAATTGATCTGGATCTCAAGAGGAGCTAGCTAGCTGCAGAAGTGGCTTGCAGGCCTGCCATTGCGTCATTGTCGGAGACAACGTTTGTTTCCAACGCTATTAGGTCATGGACGGAAAACATAGAAGCAGCCCTCCGCCAAGATGTCCACAAGGAGGATATAATCAAAGCTCAGGAGGAGTTGAAGTTGGTGGCGGATTTTGTGGGTGAAGCAGCCATTGACATGGTCATGGCAAAACAGGCCCTATGGCTGAAACCATGGACTGCTGATCTTGCATCAAAACAAAATTGGTGCAAGATTCCTTTTGATGGCAAATCCCTCTTCGGTGAGAAGCTTGATAAAGCAATTTCCCGAGTAACAGGGGGGAAATCAGACTTACTTCCTCAGGACAGGAAGGTCTGGAGAACAAGAAATTATTTATCTCACTTTCGACAATCAAACTCCAGAGATTTTAGGCAGTCTTGCCCCTTCGAAGATAATAAAAGATCATGGCAAGGCACTTAGTCGTCCTTTCTGGGTGCCAATAGGAACAAGGCCCTGGAGGCAGGAGGGGACAAAATCTTTTTGACACCAGAGGGGCGGAGATGACCCCAGTAGCAGCCTAAAATATTTCTTCCTAGTCTGGGCTGCCAGATGCCAGGACCCATGGGTCCTATCAACAATTCGGTACTGACATTTCTGGACCTTTTCTCATCAGCCTCTTCACACATCCTTCAAAAAAACACAGATACCGACCTCCTCAGAGAAAGCTCTGGCCTTAAATCAGTTTATAAAGTCACTACAGCATCAAGGGGCAACAGTACCTGTCCCCCCATCCATCTCGAGAGTTTCAAGATGGAGTCGCTGCAAACAATTATTCAAGTCATACAACCAAGAGATTGGTTTATATCAATAGACCTGTAGGACGCCTACCTCCATGTCCCTATTCTACCATCTTTTGAAAGGTATCTAAGGTTTGCAGTGGGTCATATACACCTGCAATTCCAGGCTCTACCCTTCGGGCTGTGCACCTCAGCTCTGGTGTTTACAAAGGTGTTAATATCTGTCCTGGCCCTTCTAAGAGAGAGAGGATTAAGAATTTTTCACTATCTGGACGATATCCTCTTGTTATTAAACAACCCGGATCAACTTATAGCCCACAGAGAATATTTCTGCATTCATTATCAGAGCTGAGATGGTTACTGAATCACCGAAAGAGCCAGCTGATTGCGACACAACAAATGATTTACCTAGGGGCAATGTTCTATACAGATCTGGCCACAGTCTCTTTACCTCAACCGAAGATGGAACAACATAGCTGCAGTTTCATATCTTCAGAAACAAGGGGGCACCCACATCAACACACTTCTGAGGGAAGTGGAACCTATAATGGTCTGGGCCAAAATGAACCTGGTGGACCTCAGAGCAATATATCTCCCAGGCAAAATGAACACAGAGGCAGACATTTTATCGAGGAGATTTGGGGACGAGTGGTCACTCCACCACCAGGTATTCAACCAAATTTCCCATCTATGGCAGACCCCACAGGTGGACCTCTTTACTAAATAGGAGAATACCAAGCTCAGGAGGTTCTTCTCTCGCCTTCCACACCCACAAGCGGAGGGAGTAGATGCTTTATCATGTCCTTGGAACTTCAAGACGGCTTTTGCCTTTCCTCCTCATCCACTCATCTCAAAATTTCTCCTCAGACTCCTAAGGGAACCAGTCCAAATACTAGCAGTATTACCTTATTGGCTGAAGAGACCTTGGTTCCCCATAACCGTGCTCCTCAGTGTGAATCCTCCCATCAGAATTCCTCCCTACCCACAGTGTTGACCCAGGGCAGGCTGATCCTTCCAGATCCACAAAAACTGGATCTTCGAATATGGAGCTTGAAAGGAGGAGGTTGAAGTTGTTAGGTTTCTCCCAAGAAGTGATATTCACTCTGCTGAAAGCCCAAAAGCCAAAAACCAATGCAATCTGCCTTGATGTACATTCCATTAATTTGTAAAAGTCCCTACATGCATGCCAACATGGTAAACAATGCACCTAATCCTTCAACACACCATAATACATCCATGTGGGTACACATCTTTGTGTGCTGTGTTGGCAATACAAAAGGTCAGATACGGTGCCTTGAAAAAGTATTCATACCCTTTGAAATTTTCCACATTTTGTCATGATGCAACCAAAAATGTAAATGTATTTTATTGGGATATTATGTCATAGACCAACACAAAGTGGCACATAATTGTGAGGTGGAAGGAAAATGATAAATGATTTTCAAAAATGTTCACAAATAAACATGTAAAGAGTGTGGCGTGCATTTTTATTCAGCCCCCCTGAGTCAATTCTTTGTAGAACCACCTTCCCCTGCAATTACAGCTGCAAATCTTTTTGGGGATGTCTCTACCTGCTTTGCACTTCTAGAGAGTGCCATTTTTGCCCATTCTTCTTAAAATAGCTCAAGCTCTATCAGATTGGATGGACAGAGTCTGTGAACAGCAATTTTAAAGCCTTGCCACAGATTTTCAATTGGATTTAGGTCTGCACTTTGACTGGGCCATTCTAACGCGTGAATATGCTTTGATCTAAACCATTCCATTATAGCCCTGGCTGTATGTTTAGAGTCTTTGTCCTGCTGGAAGGTAAACCTCTGCCCCAGTCTCAAGTCTTTTGCAGACTCTAACAGGTTTTCTTCTATTTTCCTCCAGCTAGCTTCCCATCAACTCTGACCAGCTTCCCTGTCCCTGCTGAAGAAAAGCATCCACACAACATGATGCTGCCACCACCATGTTTCACAGTGATGTACAGGGTTAGTTTTCGACCACACATAGCATTTTGCTTGTAGGCCAAAAAGTTAAATTTAGGTCTCATCTTACCAGAGCACCTTCTTCCACACGTTTGCTGTGTCCCCCACATGGCTTCTCACAAACTGCAAATGGGGCTTCATTTCAACAATGGCTTTCTTCTTGCCACTCTTCCATAAAGACCATATTTGTGGAGTGCACGGCTAATAGTTGTCCTGTGGACAGATTCTCCCACCTGAGCTGTGGATCTCTGCAGCTCCTTCAGAGTTATCATGGGCCTCTTGGCTGCTTCTCTGATTAATGCTGTCCTTGTCCGACCTGTCAGTTTAGGTGGACAGCCATGTCTTGGTAGGTTTGCAGTTGTGCCATACTTTTTCCATTTTCAGATGATGAATTGAACAGTGCTCCATGAGATGTTCAAAACTTGGAATATTTTTTTTTATAACCCAACCCTGCTTTAAACTTCTCCACAACTCTATTCCTGACCTGTCTAGGCCTGTTTTTTGGCCTTCATGATGCTGTTTGGTCATTATGGTTCTCTTACAAATCTCGGAGGGCTTCACAGGACAGCTGTATTTATACTGAGATTAAATTACACAGAGTTGGACTCTATTTACTACTTAGGTGACTTTGGAAGGCAATTGGTTCCACTAGATTTTAGTTATATATTGTACAGAGAATGGTATGAATGAGCCCTATGTGATTAAGGGAGCACAACAAATGTTCTCTCCTGCCCTTTTATAGAACATAGTTATGGCTGCACAAGTAAAATTAATATTTCATGACTTTTAAGTAGAGTTAGAAAAAAATATTTTTAGATACATTTCATCAAAAACAGGAAACGGTAGAGAAAATAGACAAGACAAACTTTCATTTTCAATAAAGTACAATATTCTGACCTGTTCAGCATTGCTTGTTATCTAATGCATCAATATGTAGCTGTATTCACCTCTGCTGTACACTGCTGAAACAGATCAGAGAAAGCTTGCATTGTTTAGAGGAAGGTCGTTGCTTAACAGGGCTGATGTAAGCATATTTATCTACTTTAAAGTGAAAGTATAACTAAACATTAAAGTTTTGAATGGAATGGGGATGGGTCAGAATCTCTGTCTGACTTTAAAGCGTTTGTTAACCCAAAAATAAAAAGGATATTCAGGTCCCTGAAAGCAGATTACACAGCACAGCCCTTGTGCTATGTAATTTGCCCCCTCTAAACTGTAAAAGAAAAAAACATAAACCTACCACTTCCTGTATGCTCTCTCTATACAGACCACGATAACTAGGGCAGCTCCGCCCTGATCACCGTGGTCAAAGTGCATTCCTCCGTCATACGCTGCCTGCTCTGCTCTCCTCTCTCCCCCCTCGCCCCCCTCCTTCCTCCCTGTCAGTGCCCTCTCTGTCTGTCTCCGACCCGGCCCCCCCGCCGCTATTATTTTAATAATAAAATAATAAATTTCTCACTGCCAGACCCTCTATTAGAGGCTGGCATAGCACACTGTGTAAGTTGTATTTAAAAACGAGCAGTGTAAATACTGAATTTCAGCTGTCTTCAGGCCGGTCACGTGACTCATGGCCGCTTTCCAGCTCTGATGGATGGCTTCTGCAGAGGAGACAAGTGGTCACATGATCTCCCTCTGATGTCAGATGGAGATCACGGCCCCTCCCACAGAAGACATTTATCAGAGCTGGAAAGCGGCTGCGAGTGATGTGACCGGCCTGAAGACAGCGGATATTCTGTATTTACACTGCTTATTTTTAAATACAACTTACACAGTGTGCTATGCAAGCTTCTAATAGAGGGGCTGACATAGTCTTAGCTCCTACAGTGGCCCAACCTCCCATAGTGGCCCACAATAGCCCCAGGCCCCCTGAGAGCACCCGACCTCCCACAGTGTCGCCAAGCATTCCACAGTGCTCCAAAGTCTGTTGTTGAGCCTTCAGACCTCCACAGTGTCCCCAACCCCCTCCAGAAACCTCATCCACTACAGAGTCACCAAGTCTGCTGCAGAGTCCCCTAATCCATTCTACAACCCCCACCCCCCTACAAAAAACCACCAGCATCATCCAGAGCCTTCCAGGATTTCAATAAATGTTTTGCATTCCCGTACTTTTATTGTGTGAAAATAAACTTTTTTCCCTGGTCTCTTCCCTGAACCACTATTCTAGCCCTTATGTGCATGATTTGAACATAGAATCCCATTGCAGCAAAGCTTAACATTTGTGCATTAAATGTTGTCCTATATTGCAGTGATGGTAAACCTTGGCACCCCAGATGTTTTGGAACTACATTTCCCATGAAGCTCATGCACTCTGCAGTGTAGTTGAGCATCATGGGAAATGTAGTTCCAAAACATCCGGGGTGCCAAGGTTCACCATCACTGGTATATGCCATATGTAATATAAAGGTAAATAACACCATGGAAATTACTGGGAAGCCCTGGGCACCTTTGCAGGTCATAAAAAACTTGTCATAGCTACATCTACTACATGGTGCCTATAATGGAACATCCCACACTCCCCTTGAGTGCTTCTGTCATATACCGCTTCCTCCAGTTTGAATATAGATATTAGATATTACAGCTGTATATTGCAAACAAGAACTAGGTAGGACTCGTTTGGCTGCAAAGCTGGAACTGAACTGTTTATTTGAACAAAGGCACACAGAGATATACACTCAGGGGACAATCCCCCGTCCTTTGCATAAACAGAGAGGGATAGACTTTACCCCCGCCAGTAGTATGTCACAGGTGTATTTAAACTTCTCATCAGTAGACTGTCTTTGGAAAGGGCTGCTGGAGAAATCCCCGCCTCCTCTAACAGCTAATCCACAGAGACATATACATACCATAATATGTTGCTCCCAAGGCAGACACAAACAATAGAACATTGGGATACAGCCACACCTCAAACAATCTAGTAAAGAGTCTACAACAGTATATGAGACCATATACAATATGTATATATAATATTCCAGTGTGGTTGTACAGTGAGTCTGACTAGTGCAGATCAAACTGGGGTTCTCAGTCACCATGTGCCCCTAATAGACACAGGCTAACATATGCATAGGAGGGGCCGGGGGAGCTGGACAAGGAGAGTCCAGTGCTCTCAAAGATAAGCTGGGTTCCACAAGTCCCCCGCCCAAAGTGACTCTGTTACAGTGTCATCATAAACAACATGCCCTTGCCCATATTTATCCATGCATTATGTTCACTTCACAGATAGGGCTCATTTACATGGGATTGTAGACCACATACGGCACCCAAACACCAATATGTATAGGAAATAAGTAAAAAAAATTAACAAGACAGAAAATATTGGAAAATGGTACAGAGCGGCACGTTATTGTTGTGCAAAAAAAATATATTCAACAAATATAACTTTACCAAAACTTTATTATTTAACCACTTGACCTCTGGAAGATTTCCCCCCTTCCTGACCAGGCCATTATTTGCAATATGGCACTGCCTTATTTTAACTGACAATTACACTATACCCAGATAAAATGTATGTCCTTTTTTTCTCCCACAAATTGAGCTTTCTTTTGGTGGTATTTGATCACCCGCAATTTTTTATTTTATTTTGCACTATAAACATTTATTACTTTCTGCTATAAAATATATCCAATAAAAAAAAGCTACAATTCTAATTTCTTCATCAATTTAGGCCAATATGTATTCTGCTACATATTTTGGGTAAAAAAATCCCAATAACAGTATATTGATTGGTTTGCACAATTGTTATAGCGTCTACAAACTATGGGATATTTTTATTTATTTTTTACTTGTAATGATGGCAACCAGTGACTTATAGTGGGACTGCAATATTGCGGCAGACAATTTGGCCACTTTTTGGGGGACCAGTGACGTTATTACAGTGATCAGTGCTAAAATAATATGTACTGCACTGCCACTCTACTAATGACACTGGCTGGAAAGGGGTTAACATCAAGAGTGATAAAAGGGTTCAATGTGTGCCTAGCTTGTGTTTCTCTAAACTGTGCTTTTACTAGGGTAAGGCATGGATCCATGTCCCTGCTTTGCAAGAACGCAGGATCTATACCTTCCCTACAGACAGAATGGTACTCTGTCTTGTTTACATAGGCAGATCACCATTCTTCTATACTGAACAATCGGCGGCTGCCAGGGGACATCGAGTCCACGGCACCTGTCGCTGGGCTCTCGCTGTGTGTGATCACAATCAGAGAAGGCCGTTGGTGGCACAAATGCGTGCGTCCTACCAGGACGTTATCCGACACACAGGTGCTGCCCTGTAGCGGTAAGGGCTAGTTTACACTTGCTTCAAAACAAGGCTTCAGACAGGCTTTGTTTTTGTTTTTTTCAATAATTGTATTTATTCCAAGAACAGGGTCGGGTACAATCAGTGGGTACATACAGTCAGTTGCATCATAAAAACATCTGGATTTATACAGTTAGTTGCATAATACAGCATCGCAGGTATATACTATGGTTGGAGATAATTTACAGCCTCCGAAAAGCAAACTTATAGTCTGCCATCTGTGGTGTCTCCAGTGTTCTTAAATCCCCGGAGCTGGCTATCTATTTATGCTGCTCCAGTTAAGGTCCCGAACCAGTCCAATCAATTTTATAATTTTATATATTAGAATATCTGGAGCCCCGGGAGTCCGGGTTCCTGTAGAACAAAGAGAAACAGAGAGAAGACAAAAAGAAGGGGGGGGAGGAGAGGCGAGAGAAAGGCCGCGTACACACGCGGAGACTGTTCGCTCAACTTTGTCCGTCAAACAGTTTCAGCGGACAGTCCGCTCAAACTTAGAATGGACGGACTTGCCCACACACGATGAACGAACAGTTTGCTGAAACCGTGCGCGATGACGTGAACGGCACGTACGACGAGACTAGAAAACGACGTCCTATACACTGCAATGCAACCTTCGGCGTATAAATTCTTTCTGAGCATGCGCGGAACTTTGTTTGACGAACAAGCCTACACACGAGGGGACTGTTCGCTGAAACAAGGTTTCAGCGGACAGTTTTTCGGAAATTCCGAAAAACCTTGTTCAGCAGACTGTTCGCTGAAACTGTCCGCTGAAAGCCCACACACGGGCGGACTGTCCGCTGAAACACTGTTCAGCGGACAAAGTTGAGCGAACAGTCCCCGCATGTGTACGCGGCCAAAGACTAGAAGAGAAAGATATGTGAGGGGGAGGGAGAGGGGAAAAAGGGAAGAAGGGAAAGGGGTGTGTGGGGGATGTACCTAGTGTGAGCTCGCCGAACACAGGGGAGTGTCAGGTTGGGCACCATAAGTGCACCGTAGCCAGATGAGCCATTATCCAATAAAAGGGGTAGGTGTAGTCATTCAAGTCACCGCCCAGTCGCCGTCAAGGAGGGTTTTCCCCTACTCCGAGAAAAAGAACGCGTTCCATCGCGACCAGGTGTCGGAATACCGTTTGTGCTGGTGTTTTGCAGAAAGAACCAAGTCTTACATTTTGCTAATTTCTCTTACTTTGCTTATCCACATCCCTAATGTTGGGGGGTTGGGGAGACTTCCACTTAAGAGGAATTCATGCCTTAGCGGCGTCAAGGAAGTGGCGAATAATAGATTTTTTTTATATCTTCCCTGGTATGTTAGATGCATGGAGGAGGAAGAAGGCCGAGTGGTCTGGTATTACCCTTTCTATGAATCTTTGAAGGAAGTGCTGGACCTCCCTCCAAAAATGTTCTAGTTTGGGGCATGACCAGAAAATGTGTAGTATGGTGCCTGTTTCTCCCTGACATCTCCACAGACATGCTTTTTAAAGCTCTCTGAACACCAGTCAAAGCCCCTGTCACTAAATACAATGGTTAGCTTACAGTCCTGTTTACACCTTGCTTTTGCTTTGCTTTTCTTTGCTTTGGCTTTGCTACACAAATTATGCCCCATGTCTCTTTAGTGGTGCTTTAAAGCGTCTTAAAGCCTCCATAGAAGTCTATGGCAAAGCTTGCTTGAAGCACCTGCATCTTTTGAGAGGCTTTAGCTTTGCTGTTTTGGAGCCATCTGCCATGCTTCAACAAAGCTTCAAAAGAGCATCACGGAAGCATTACTAAAGCTTCACCAAAGCTTCATCGAAGAATCACCAAAGCTTCATCGAAGCACCACCAAACTTCATTGAAACACCACCAAAGCATGAAAAACACATCTTAAAAACATGTTGAGGTAGGCACTTTAATGTGTGTTGAAGCCGAAGCAAGTGTAAATGAGTCTTAAAACTGCTGTGGGGTGGACCTGAAGCAGATAATAACCATAAACCAAAGTTGTAAGATAAATAAAAATTCTCTAAAAGCTCAGTCACCAAGATTTGAGCTAAACATAACCAGTCTATAAATGTAGTTAACCATAGCGTCTACCCACAAATGTAAGCAACAATGCCCCCAGCAAAGAATAACTGCAAGGAAGGGGAGGGAAGATCAATCTGCTGACAGGAGTTTCAGAAAAAAAATACTTAAAGGTAGGTCCAGTTTATGATTGGTTGCTAGGTTCCCCACCGAAAGGTCCAGGAGTCTGAGAGCTCTAGCTGTTGATGGCTAGCAAGGATGCATTGGAACAGACAAAAGGGTGAGCAAGAGTTTTTTTTGGGGAGTGTGTTAGGCCGCGTACACACGGGCGGACTGTTCGTCCAACTTTGTCCGCTGAACAGTGTTTGGGCGGACAGTCCGCTCGTGTGTGGGCTTTCAGCGGACAGTTTCAGCGGACAGTTGGACGGACAAGGTTTTTCGGAAATTCCGTAAAACTGTCCGCTGAAACCTTGTTTCAGCGAACAGTCCGCTCGTGTGTAGGCTTGTTCGTCAAACAAAGTTGCGCGCATGCTCAGAAAGGATTTTCACGCCGAAAGCTATAATGCAGTGTATAGGACGTTGTATTTTTCGTCCCGTCGTACGTGCCGTTCACGTCATCGCGCACGGTTTCAGCAAACTGTTCGTCCGTCGTGTGTGGCCATGTCCGTCCATGCTAAGTTTGAGCGGACTGTTTGCCGAAACTGTTGGACGGACAAAGTTGGGCGAACAGTCCGCGCGTGTGTACGCGGCCTTACACTGTCAGTCTGTTCTGACACCTGCCCTTTGTTTGTAGCGCACAACTGAAATTGGAAAAAAAAGTGCAAAAATAGCGTTTACCAAAATCACCTTTGATTGCCCATATTCGCCGCTCTTCCTCCATATTGCAAATATTAAAGTTTGGGATAAACCTGAAATTAAACTCGAAATGGCAGACAAGACCTAAAGGCAGAGGCAGCGGTACTGGGTGCAAAGGTAGTAAGGAGTGATCAACTTCACAAGCAGATTGTGCATTACAAAGCCACATACATTAAAGGTAAAGCAAGTCATGATTTTCTTGTCCAGAGTAGCTACCAATCAGTTTTAAAATCATTTTACACCTTTTAAAATGATGCAATGCTCTGCTGTAAAAATTAAAAGGATTTCACATTCTGTGCTATGAAACTGCACAGCCACTGGACAATTTTTATGCACCTATACCTGGCTTTAGCTCTAATTTTTTAGGAAGACAGCTCCCTGCGGTCTCCCCCTCTGCGTTTACGTCTGTTTTTTACGTCTGCTGCGTTTGACTGTCAAAGCACTCCTATTCTTCTCATGACACATGCACTTTAAATCTCGAGACATCAGTACCATAATAAAGAAACAGAATTGTGAGTTCAGCCAGCTTTCTATAATGGAATACCTCCAGAAAGAATAAGCTCCAGGTAGATTCCACCAGGGAGGGTACATTGGAAAAAAACAAAAAAACATTTAAACCCTACAAACTGAATACCTAAAGGTGTGTAATAAGAATAAAGAGCAGAGTATCACAGAAATAGCGATCAAGGATTCACACAAAAAAAGCTGTTCTATATGGTTATCTCTATATGAATGGATTATGTTGATCTCTAGTTCTAAAATATAGTGTAGAATTTCAAAATGCTTAATATTCTGCACCTCTACAAGTGCCATTTTTAAGGATGCATTTAATAAAATACAGGATCAGGATTTTCGAAAATTCTCACAAATATTTGGTTACCATGGAAACATTAAGTTCTGTATTTACAAAACTGTCTTCCGTTAGCAGACACCTTCCAGCAGACAGTGGATAGCTTGCAATTCATTCACAAGCTGAAGCTCTGCTTTGGAAATCATCATGTAATGGTAAAAGCATACATCAGTCTTTAACATTCTCTGCATCCATTATATTGTAAAGATTATTTCTTTAATAGATGATCTAGATGGGACCAAAATTGTTATGCATGTCATGAAATTCACAGGAAATCATGCAAAAAATCAGCATGCCTTCTAACATTTTTTTTTTTTTTTTGCCTCCTAACAATTTTAAAAACATACCATACCCAGTATAGGTTCTAACTATCCTATTATATAGAGGAACTGTACCTTTTTTTTTTTAAACAAACTCCTATACTGTATAGTACTTTTTTACACAATCATCCCTTCTAAGATTTAATGTATAAATATAATTTAATGTATAAATATAATTATATAGGTATTCCCTTACCTTTCGAGATTCAGCAGCAGAGATAATCCTATCTGCGTGGCTACACTGTGGAACAGAGATCAGACTATATAAGCTTATGAGATTTATTTACAGTGGAAAAAATCCATATAAACACCAGCACAGAGAAAACAAAAATACAAGTGAACCAAAAAACCCAGTGACAGAATACCTGACTACTAAACCTAACAAACTATAACAAATTATAATAATAATAATAACAAACAGAAGCCTAAGCTAACAACTAACCATATAAAATATATACAAAATGGAGAAGACAGGGAAGCAGGGAAAACTGGAGGTGCAGGGAGCAGATGGGAAGGAGGAACCAAGACTGGGATCAGGAACAAGGGAGAGCAGGTACAGGGCAGCAAGGTACAGGGTACATAGAACAGGGCAGAAACAGGATATATGGCAACAGGCTCTGGCAGCAAAACACTTAAGCCTCATGTATGCTACTGCTGGTAAACAGACGTTTAGACCCCTTTCACAATGGGGCGGTAGGTACGTTGGTGGTAAAGCGCCGCTATTTTTAGCGGCACTTTACCGTCGTATTTGCGGGGGTATTCGGCCACTAGAGGGGCGCTCCCAACACAAAGCTCAGGCAGCTTTTATCATATGTGATGGAGAACTTGTCAGAAGTTATCAGGCTGATAACAGAAGAACGGAGAAGGAGACAGCTATAGGACATAGTGCTTTGAAGAGAGATAACAAAACACTGCAGATATATGTGTCCAGCTCAAATTTCATGAATCGGGTTTACATCCACTTTAAGCAAGAGGCACCAAAGGGGAAGGACCTAAATACTCTCCCAGCAACCAGCAACAGTTGGGGTCTGATTAATGAAGACTGCTGGCTGATGGGAGAAACCAGCTGGTGGAAACTAGAAATGCAACCTCTGTGAAGCACAGTGCCACTAGCAGGAGCTTCAGATTCTGACACCAACCCTTCCAATTCCTTACCCCCCCCCCCCCCCGCATCTCTATAGTACCGTGTTTCCCCACAAATATATTAATTTTGGCAACAAGAGGCAGTAGGGCTTGTTTTCAGCGTAGGTCTTATCATGTAATGTGCTGTCTTCTCTCCCCCTCTCCCTCTCCCTCCCTGCCTGTCAAAGTGTGTATGTTTCTGTAATATAATTGTGCCAAATACCTTCTTTTTCCTTCCGTGACCCACCAGAGCTCTCTTCCCCGCTCCAACCACTGCGGGGGGAAGGGGTGACATCCCCAGCTGACAGCTGGGAGAAGAAGAGAGCAGCGGGAGGTCAGCTGAGCGCCGAGCGTCGCTGTACCGAAGGTATTTGGCACAATTAGATTACAGAAACATACACAGTTTACATTATATAATACTGTAATAGAGTTGGAAAAATTTTGATGGTTCAGCCTCACACAACACCTAACAAAGATGGCACCTCATCCCTGAAAATTTGAAACATAAATCAAAAGACAGGAAGGGAAATTAGGGATTTTCGCGGTGCTAGTTAACAAAGTACAATTAATTAAAGTACAAAATTTGTAGTACAAAAATGTATTAAGTTTGAAGTTAAAATCAGTAGCAATATATGCTTAAAAGATACAGAATAATGCAATACAGTGGTTGTTCTCGTCAAGCACACATAGTCCCGACATGTTTCGCATTGGATTGCTTCTTCAGGGGATGTGTGAATGTTTGAACAAAATCTAAACCAAAAATACAAAAATAGTAATAGAATATATCACAAAATTCATAAGTGCAGAGAGAAAAAAAAAAAAAAAAAAAAAACAACAAAAAACAAAAAAAACACAGACACACATCAAACCCACCTTCAACCACTACGTTGATGGTAAAGTAGGGGAATTGTCCACCTCGGGGGTTAACTGCAGCAGTGCTGAATCGCAGGGGGCTAAAAAGCCAACCCAAGGAAACTGATAACAAAAAGGTATGTAGTAAAAAGCGAAATTTGAAATTTTGGGATAATTTAAAGTTCTTTAATACATGACTTAATTTTAAGGTTGCTAAAATAAAACAGCCTTTTAGGGGTGAAAGACCCTCTAAAGTATAGAAATTGAGAAATGTAGTACACAGATATATTTTAATTTCAAATATATTACTTACATAGGTTGGATAGTTGTAAGAAATAGGGACGCTCGTATTTTGAAAAAAATCTTTTGGAGCACTCAGGGAGACACACCTGCACAGAAGTACCAGCTGGGTGGCCAATCAAAGAAAAAACAAAACGAAGATTAGAAAGGTTAGGATAGGTAAGAAAGTATATCTCAAAAGGGTGGTGTGTACATCAAAAACTGAGTGTTATAAAAACACAAACACTCAAGCATATAGACATACACTAAGAATTACACATTAGCATCCCAAAGCATAGAATTCCAAGCTAGGGAGTCAATGCAGACATACAAAAAGAAACATGGACAATAGCCCAGGTCTAAAGGGTTGAAAAACAATCAGAAGGAAAAGTGAACGTTTGCAAATGAAAAGAACGATCGATTAAAGTAAATATAGAAAGATATAGCAGTAAGCTTACCGAGAAGTACAAAGTCTGGAGGATCAAGCGTCACCCTTGGCTGCGACCCGCAGAGGAATGACGGTATTACGAAGGCTTTTTATATGCCCCGCCATCAAGCCGGCGTCTGACGTAGTCGGCCTGATGCGGACAAAAGGAGCGCTATTGCGCATGCTCACCAATGGGACGAGACTGAGTAAGCCTACAAGTCCCATAATGCCTCAAGCATGTGGGCGGGGGAAAGAGGGGAACGAACGATGCCTTCGTAAAAGGCGACCGCATAGACGAACGTGGCCACCAATCCGACCGCCCAGTCAAGCGTGGAGGCAAAAACGATGGAAAAAGAGGGTCGGAAAAGGATGGCAAAAAATGGCCAATCCTTCCGACCGATGTAGGGGGAGCGTCGCAGCGCTAGAGAGGGGCAGTGGCACACAAGGCGCCTATGCCCCCGGGCGTCCGTGCGAACAGCACTGATGGGGAAACCGAGGAGGTGGACCATTCGGGTGGGGAATCATAAAAAAAAAAAAAAAAGGAGGGCAAAAATTATTTCTCTGAAAGCTGCACATAATAATATCATAAACATAATAATATCATAAACATATAAACATATACATAATGTATTCTTATACTCGTTATTAACAAACAAATCAATACAAACAAATTTCAAATTAAAAAAAAAAAAAAAAGGGGGGGGGGGGGAAATGGGAACCCAAGCAGGTTCCCTCTCAGAGGGGCGGTCAGCAGGACTGAAGGGCCAGAAAAAAATATATCACAAAAAGGGTTTAAAGCTTAAGTTTTCATTAAAGCCAGGTGAAGTTGTAGCCCTTAAATTAAAAATCCATTCAGCTTCATGTTGAAGTAAGATATTATCCACACTGCCCCCTCTCACATCAAGGGGGATGTGTTCAAGTGTGGAAAAGGTGATAAATTTGGGATTGAAAGCATGGAAGAGGCCAACGTGCCGACTGATGGCCGTCTCCATTTTCTTTTTAATAATGGGTTTGATGTGGTCCTTGATTCGAATACAAAATTGTCGCTTTGTTTTACCTACATAAAATCCGCCACAAAGGCAACGGGCAAGATATATAACGCCCTGTGTTTGACATGTGACTCGATGTTTAATGGAGTGCCATTTGCCATTTGGCAGTTTAAGTTTGGTATGTGAGTTAACATAACAACAAACGTCACAATGGCCACATGGAAAAGTGCCATTGATTACTTTTCTAGTATCCAACTTTGGTTGTTCAAAGTGACTATGCACTAGTTTATCTTTGAGAGAGGGAACTCTTTTAAAGGTAACTTCGGGAAAATTTTTTATATATTTCTTGGTGGTAGGGTTAGCTAGAAGGAGTGGCCAAAACTTGTGTAGAATTTCCTTAAACTTACGATGCTGATTGGAATAGCGAGTAATAATTCTAACTGAATCATTTGTACTGGAACGTCGGGTAGAGAAAATAAGTGAAGTTCTAGTTTTAGGTTTTACACGGTTATAGGCTCGTTTCAAACATTTATGGCTGTATCCTCTTTTTCTCAATCTTTGGTAAAGGTCATCAGCTGCTGTATGAAAGTCTGAGTTTTTGCTACAATTTCGCTTTAAACGCAAATATTGGCTATAAGGAATACTATTAATCAAAGAAATTGGGTGAAAGCTAGTAGCGTGTAAAACCGTGTTACCAGCAGACGGTTTCCTAAATAAGAAAGAGTTGAGTCTACCTTCACTGTCCAAAGAAATGGTTATGTCTAAAAAGTTAACTATTGACTGACTATGTTGCATGGTAAATTTCAAATTAAAATCATTAATAGAAATCAATTGAAAAAAAGTTTTTAATTCTGTTTCCGTGCCTGACCAGAAAAAAAGAACATCGTCGATATAACGAAACCATGAAACAATTTTATCCAAAAACGGTGACAAATCTTCTCTAGAGAAAGTTTCCTTTTCCCACCCCCCCAGGTACAGGTTTGCATACGATGGGGCACATTTAGTCCCCATCGCAACCCCCTGTACCTGGAGGTAGTGGGTGGAGTCAAAAACAAAGACATTATGCTTAAGAATATATTCAAGAAGGTCCACAACAAAAGAGCTGTATTGTAGGAAAGAGGAGCCTCTTTCAGAAAGAAACCTACGTACAACTTTAACTCCCTTGTCATGGGGAATTGTGTTGTAGAGGCTTTCGATGTCCAGGGCAACCAACCATGAGTTGGGAGGGAGAGACAATCCCTCAATCATTCTTAACAAATCGATGGTATCTTTTACATATGAAGATAAAGAGATGACATGTGGACTTAAATAGCTATCAACTAATGCGCTCGCATTTTCAGTTAAACAGGAACATCCTGAAATGATAGGACGTCCTGGGGGATTTGTTTGAGACTTGTGAATTTTCGGTAGTGCGTAAAAAGTTGGAATCTTTGGATCCTTGGTGTTTAGGAATTTCCATGTGTTGAGGTCAATGACCCCTTGTTGATATGCCTTAAAAATGAGATTCAAATAGATATTTCGATAATTTAGAATAACAGTTTTAGAAATAGGACGATACCAATTTCTGTTGGACAATATATTTCGGCACATGGAAGTGTATTGTGCAACTTCCATGATCACCAAATTTCCGCCCTTGTCTGCGGGCTTAATGATTAAATTTGTGTTTTTTTGTAGAGATTTAATGGCTGCTCTGTGTTGTAACGAAAGATTGGTAGATAGAGGTGAGTGAAAAGACAATTTCTCAATCTCTATAGTTGTTTGCTGTATAAACGCCCAAATGTTTGGGTTTGCATTGAGTAGAGGAAATGCTCTGGATTTGCATTTAAAGGATGGAGGAGGGGGGAAGGAAACACCTGGGACCGACAGACTCGGAGTAGAAATTACTTCCGAGTCGTCGTCATCAGTGTTGCCCTCCTCCCATAATTCCATCAAATTTTTGATAGCGTAATGTTCGGTCATATTTTCATAAGACCGGACATCGTCATTACTATTAAAACCTGCAGTAGCAGGCTTATCAAAAATAACTCGATACAACAATCTACGGGCAAAAAGATGTAAGTCCTTAATAAGTTGAAATTTGGTTGTGTTGGAATCAGGACAAAAGGTTAGTCCTAATTTCAGAACTTCCAATTCAGGTTCGGTGTGATGATAAATTTATTATTGACAACTCATTTGTAGATGAATCAAGATTACCTTGTACATAAATATCGTTCAAATCATAGGTGGAATCGGGTCCTTGCCTAAAAAAATAGGTGCCAATTTCAAATCTGCAGGTAAAGGAGTACCTAGAGGCGAGATAATGACATTGGTAGTGCTTACCGATGGATTCGCAGATTGCAAAGAAGTTATAGAGGAAGTTGCCTAAGCCGAAGGGGCTGTGCATTGATTTATCATTGATTGTGTGCCACGAGAGCCTAAAGAAAGGGAGTGAGGGGGGTGAAACATCGCAAGTGTACCAGCAGGTGTTGGTTTCGATGAAAAAGGTGGTGCCCGACGAGAGAGCGGAGTGCCCAATTGATTCCGAAGGGACTCAGTGGAGGCGTGTTCAGAGTTCCCTTTTCTTTTTTTCGGTACTCTGTCCTCAGACAGGTCACGATACATAGTTGACTGTGTAGAAGAAAAAGAGGAGGGTGGAGAGACATTAGGGGTGTTATCATTATTTCTATTTGTACGTGAGTTGAAAGGTTTGGTGAATTTAGGTTTGGAATCGCGAGTCCATTTGTAGGCATAACCATTGGTATGAGCCAGGTTATCCCTGGCAAATTTATTTTCTTTGGTATGAATAATTTCTAAAGTATATTTTTCAATAAGGACTTGAAGGTCCTGTTCCTTTTTCTGAAATCTCGTGGTCGAAATTCTAGATTCATGATCTTCATACCAATGGGAGATTAAACTGTCCAGTATAGAGAGTTCATGATCGTACTGAATACATAGCAAAGACATCATGCCAAAGGAGCATGTTTGTAGATTTTCTTCCCATTTCGATTTAATAATATCATCAACTTTTTTAATGTTAGGAAAGATCTGGATTCGCAGTCCAAAAGGTACAATAAGGTTTTCTATATATTTCTGGAAATATTTTTTATGCCAAAAAACTCGAACCTTTCGTTTGAGAAGGCGTTGTAATCTAAGGAAAGCAAAATCAAGATCTTTATCTGAAATTTCACCTGTTTTTTGTGTAAGTTGGACTTTGTCCATTAAAGCATCCCAGGCCTCGCCACTAAAGGCCGTCATACCGAGACAAGGGAACGTGTGGGAGAAAAAAAAAAAACACACAATACAATACACGTTACTATTTACTAAGATAACAGAGTAGAAACATATGTTGTGTTGTTTATGATGAACCAAAGAGAAGAACCAAAGAGAAGAATTTATTTGAAATTTGTTTGTATTGATTTGTTTGTTAATAACGAGTATAAGAATACATTATGTATATGTTTATATGTTTATGATATTATTATGTTTATGATATTATTATGTGCAGCTTTCAGAGAAATAATTTTTGCCCTCTTTTTTTTTTTTTTTTTTATGATTCCCCACCCGAATGGTCCACCTCCTCGGTTTCCCCATCAGTGCTGTTCGCACGGACGCCCGGGGGCATAGGCGCCTTGTGTGCCACTGCCCCTCTCTAGCGCTGCGACGCTCCCCCTACATCGGTCGGAAGGATTGGCCATTTTTTGCCATCCTTTTCCGACCCTCTTTTTCCATCGTTTTTGCCTCCACGCTTGACTGGGCGGTCGGATTGGTGGCCACGTTCGTCTATGCCGTCGCCTTTTACGAAGGCATCGTTCGTTCCCCTCTTTCCCCCGCCCACATGCTTGAGGCATTATGGGACTTGTAGGCTTACTCAGTCTCGTCCCATTGGTGAGCATGCGCAATAGCGCTCCTTTTGTCCGCATCAGGCCGACTACGTCAGACGCCGGCTTGATGGCGGGGCATATAAAAAGCCTTCGTAATACCGTCATTCCTCTGCGGGTCGCAGCCAAGGGTGACGCTTGATCCTCCAGACTTTGTACTTCTCGGTAAGCTTACTGCTATATCTTTCTATATTTACTTTAATCGATCGTTCTTTTCATTTGCAAACGTTCACTTTTCCTTCTGATTGTTTTTCAACCCTTTAGACCTGGGCTATTGTCCATGTTTCTTTTTGTATGTCTGCATTGACTCCCTAGCTTGGAATTCTATGCTTTGGGATGCTAATGTGTAATTCTTAGTGTATGTCTATATGCTTGAGTGTTTGTGTTTTTATAACACTCAGTTTTTGATGTACACACCACCCTTTTGAGATATACTTTCTTACCTATCCTAACCTTTCTAATCTTCGTTTTGTTTTTTCTTTGATTGGCCACCCAGCTGGTACTTCTGTGCAGGTGTGTCTCCCTGAGTGCTCCAAAAGATTTTTTTCAAAATACGAGCGTCCCCATTTCTTACAACTATCCAACCTATGTAAGTAATATATTTGAAATTAAAATATATCTGTGTACTACCTTTCTCAATTTCTATACTTTAGAGGGTCTTTCACCCCTAAAAGGCTGTTTTATTTTAGCAACCTTAAAATTAAGTCATGTATTAAAGAACTTTAAATTATCCCAAAATTTCAAATTTCGCTTTTTACTACATACCTTTTTGTTATCAGTTTCATTGGGTTGGCTTTTTAGCCCCCTGCGATTCAGCACTGCTGCAGTTAACCCCCGAGGTGGACAATTCCCCTACTTTACCATCAACGTAGTGGTTGAAGGTGGGTTTGATGTGTGTCTGTGTTTTTTTTTTTTTTTCTCTCTGCACTTATGAATTTTGTGATATATTCTATTACTATTTTTGTATTTTTGGTTTAGATTTTGTTCAAACATTCACACATCCCCTGAAGAAGCAATCCAATGCGAAACATGTCGGGACTATGTGTGCTTGACGAGAACAACCACTGTATTGCATTATTCTGTATCTTTTAAGCATATATTGCTACTGATTTTAACTTCAAACTTAATAAATTTTTGTACTACAAATTTTGTACTTTAATTAATTGTACTTTGTTAACTTGCACCGCGAAAATCCCTAATTTCCCTTCCTGTCTTTTGATTACTGTAATAGAGTGTATTATAGGATTTTTAACCACTTTAAACTAGGGCTTATTTTCAGAGTAGGTCTTATTTTCAAGGAAACACGGTATCTGTATTCTGACTATACCCGCTCTGATCTGGGTACATTGTCTCCGGATTTCCTTCTCAGATTCCACTGTCCTCTCCCCTTTCAAATAACTATTTTATTATTATCTGGAACATATCTTCACAAAAGCCAGAAGAACATCACCTGTGTTTGTCAACAGAGACAGACTAGGACTTTGGGGCTCACCTAGGAACATTGTCAGTATTAATAGGGGAATCCCTTCCGCTGCACTATTGTATTTGGACAGTGGAGAGCGCAGGGGCTATAGTCGCCGGCAATGATCGAATGAAAAAAAAACAACAGGCTGGTTGTACTGAAGTCGATTTGATGGATCGACTTCAGTACAACCAGCCTGCCCATAGACAGATGAAAATTCAATGGTTCCTTCTGAATAAGCCGAATTTTGATCTATCTAAGGCTAGCTTAAGTATGGTGAGGATGATGACCAGTGCTACAGACATAGGTGTGTGCTGTCTATTGCATTAGGGTGTGCACTCTAAAGCTCAAACACATGCATGTGTGTGTCTACATATGAATGAATGAATAATTTGTATAGCGCTACAATGCGAACTGAATCGCCTCAAGGCGCTGGATTCGTCCTGTGTTGTCAAGCTTCTTAGAAGAGGTGGGTCTTGAGTTTTTTCCTGAAGGCCTGATGGTTTTCTTCCATGCAAGTCGGTAGAGAGTTCCATAGCCATGGTCCTTGGACTGCGAATCTCAGTTCCCTTTGATTTGAAACAGGATTTGGGAATGTGGAGGAGGTTTTGGTTAGATGATCGAAGGCTGCGATTGGGTGTTTTATTTTGTCGAGTAGTTATTGAGGAGCGACTCCATGTGTGCATTTGTGGGTGAGGCAGAGGGTCTTGATTGTGATCCGATTCTTTACGGTTAGCCAATGTAGGCTCCTCAGGGAAGGGGAGATGGATTCCCAGGTTTTTTTTCCTGTTATCAGTCTTGCCGCCATGTTTTCAATGAGTTGTAAGCACAAGTTGATATTGGGGTAGTCCTATGTAGAGGGAGTTTGCGCAGTCATGTCGTGAATTAATGATTGTTCCGACTACCGCTGCTTTGTCCTCTTTTGGAATGAAGGGGATGAGTCTACGTAGCAGGCGGAGGAGGTGGTGAGATCCGCTGACTACTGATCCTATTTGTACATCCATTGACATTTCTATGTCAACAATGACTCTGAGACTCTTGGCCTTGGTCCTTGGAGAGATGGTCTGTCTAAAGATGGTGGGTGGTGTCCAAGGGGTCTTGGTTTGGGAATTTTGGTTTGCGTGTAGGATAAGAAGCTCTGTTTTAGATTCGTTGAGTTTAAGGGAGCTAGTGGTCATCCAGTCATCTATCAAAGTGACGCATTTTTCTAGTTGCTGATAATGACATATACGGTATATGGCCCCGACACCTTGATCTCCCTACCAGCACAGTGAAAGAGAAATGTGTAAGCACTTGTCTTATGGCAGAGCCAGTAAGAGGGAGATTTTTTCCACCTTCCCACTGCCACAGAGTGATAATGTCAATGCACATGAGGTGATTAAGGTGTGCCTAGGCACATCTGGCACACCCTGTGCGCACACCTATGGCTACAGAGATAACATTATTGTAATACCTAATCCTCAAGATGTCAACATTAGTTATGTAGACCTTAGCAATGTCTGAGAGTGAAAGAGAATGCTCACATTTATCAAAAATGTCATGATAAAACAAAAACTGATATCCCTCTCAATGTTCAGTAAAATAAGGAATTTCAGAAAATCCTGTTGAAGACCGTACAGCACCCAAAAGCAAAAATGTAATATATTGCAGCTTACCAATTCATAAAGCGTAACTCACTTTTGAAAGAAAACTTTCCCATCTAGGTAATCTATGCACATTACAAAGATTTTAACAAACTTTGTTGCAGATTCCTAATGTGTGTTATTCTGAATAAATAGCTATCTGTTTGTGCAAAGTGAATGTGGATGGGACTGACTTTATAATTATCAATCAGCTGCTACACTTGCAGGGCTCTAATGAAGAAAGTGTCAGGATCTGCATCCCTAAAAATGCATAGGTGTGAATCAGGCCTAAAGCCACCTTTAGAAAGAAGCATTGTCAATATGGGGGAAGAGCTGTGTTAGGCCTGATTCACACCTATACATTTTTTGTTCCTTTTTTCATTTTGCAGATTTGCACTACAGAACGTGTTCCATAAGAAATCATGTTAAATGGACTGTAGTGCAAATCTGCAAAATGCAAAAAGCACTAAAAACGCATAGGTGTGAATCAGGCCTTAGGAAGGTATAACAACAGTTTTTTTTTCCCCTTTTGGGATAAAGGGTTTACATTAATGAATATTGTAAAAGCTGGATCTTTGTGAGCACCATAGGTATACACACAAGGTGTGCAGGGTGTGCTTGAGCACATCCTAATCACCTTGTGCGCATTAGCATTATCACTGTGTGCAGGCAAGGATATGGGAAAGATCCCCCTCTTATTGGCTTTGCCATAAGAGAAATGCTTACGCTTCACTGTGCCGGCAGGGAGATCAATGTGCCGGGCCCATATATATGTAGTCACACACACACACATACATATGTAAACTTATGGTAAGCACCCTTGTCAGTGGAAAATGGTTTGTCCCAACACCATTTTTGCTGGATAGCTTGGTCTGTTAAAGGAAATTGAAAAACATCAGACTTACTAACCTGATCAACTAGAGACAATAGGTCAAACAGTGCAGCTTTTACCAAAGTTAAATAATACCTTTTCTATAGACATAGGCCATTTACGATGCCTGCCTGACTGACCTTGCTTAGACATTCCCGGCCAATTCAACTGCATTTTGCATGCACTCTCTCTTCCCTGTCACAGTAGCTCTGAACTCAATGCTTAAACAGAGGAGATAGCGGACCACACATGTGCGAGGTTTTGAGAGCTCACTCCTGTGATGGTGGGGGTGAGCAGTAAAGCAGTACACCTATAGCAGGGGCTTCTTCCAACTTTAGTCAAAGCTGCACAACTTGAATGGTTAATTAACAAAAAAAAAAACATTTTTATTTATTTTTTAAATTTTAAAACAGGTAATTTTTGTCCGTCATTGACGATAGGTGGCAGTGATGAGCACTGATCGGTTACACTGATAGGCAGCACTTCTAGGTGGCACTGATTGGCACCACTGGTGGGCATTAATAGGTGGCACTGGTTAGCATTGATAGGTGGCACTTGTGGGCATTGACTCAGTGATCACAGCGTGCTCCACACGCGCCCCATAGGGCACGCACAGGGAGCGTGCACAGGGGAGGCCGTCATATGATGGCCTCCCAGGAATTCACATCCGCGCTGTGGCCGTCATTCAGCCATAGCGTGGATGTCAGGTGGTTAATCAGCCACAGAACCTGTGGAATTCATATGTTTTCGGTTTTAAAGGGATGAGGTGGCATCTCTATTAACAGGCAGTGAGAAAGCGATGTTATGACTGCCTGTTTTAACCCCATTTTTGTCGACAAATGCACTGCAACTGCATGAAATGCACATTCGTGCCGCCTCCCCATTTGCTAGAGTGTGTAGAAAATATGTCGCTATGCATTGGGTAAACATTGAAGCTGGTGCAAAGCATCACGACCGTGGCAAGTAAACACCCCCGTCTGCTGCCTATTGCAGCTTAAGGGGGGCAGTTGGCAGGTGGCAAAAACACAGCTCAATGAACTGAACAGGGAACACTCACTGCTCCAGGTGACACAAGGAAGCCTAATGAAACTTGTGGGTCCCGCCTCGGCTCACCTCCACAGACAGTAGAAAATGAAATAATGGCTGCACACCACAACTGATATCCAAGATCCTTTATTGGACATTCCAAGATGACACCACAGGACAAAAGATTGCCTGGTAGACACATTTCACACAATACAAATGTGCTTAATCATTACACATCATTACAAATCAAAACACAGCTCACCTATGCATTTTTGCTGCCTCTCAAACGCACGTCTAATGCCGCGTACACACGACTGGACTTTCCGGCAGACTAGGTCTGACGGAATCAGTCCGTTGGACAATCCGACGGACTGAACACACCAATGAAATTATATCATTCTAACTATGGTTTAGGATACAGTTGGTTCAATTTTAGTCAATCAATTTAGATTTTTTTCCAAGTTGGAGAGTTTTTTCCAAGTTAGTTGACATCAGATCACCTACTTAGAAATCCTTATACTTGAAATCATTCAAGGAGGTTAGAAGTTCATCCTCTGACAAATTTCCAGTTCTTTTTCATCTTCACAACCAGTAATAAAGGAACTTTCACCGCTAGCGCTGAAAACTAAACCAGTGAAGAAGGACAATTCTTGAGTTTCTACACAGAATGATAGGCATTTTCTTTGAATTGAAGCATAGGGTGAAAGTAGACTTTATTCCCTTGTAACACATTAGCAGGATCTGATGTTGGCTGGACCGGGTGTTATTTCATAAAGTATACTTTAGTAGCTATAGTAGAGAAAGCATCTTGTGCCACAAATGGCTAAAGCCTAGTACACACGGGCCAAATGTTGGGCGGCATTCAGCCCGAACATTAACAGCCGGCTTCTGTTGAAGGGGCATGACTGAAAAAGAACTGCTGATTGGCTCCCGATTAGTGCACTCAGCCAATGAGTGTTCTGGCACGGGGGTCGTCCCCCTATCAGAACACAATAGAACAGCAGGGCAGTATACAAGGCTTAGATGAAGTAGGCATATCAAAATCTGTGGAAAATTATTCTAGAAATGTAGAAAACATATGTAGAAATTAGAGCCCCCAACAGGTGTAACTAGAACCTTCAGGGCCATGGTGCAAAAAGCCATGAAGGGCCCCCCTCGGGGAACTTTTTATCGGTCCCGGAGCCAGGGAGAGCTCTCAGCATGGTAAATTGTTTTAACAGGACAGCTCGGCGTTAAGGCCCACCCACAGAGTGGCCGCATACATGTGTACAGCCGGTGTCAAGGGGTTAAGCAAAGATCAGGATGACAAGCCTAGCCCAGAACATGTTACTACTACTAGTAGTTGTCTTTGCTATTGGGATTTCTAAAAACAGATATGAAAGGGAAATTTTGGCATTGCCTTTGAAATATTTAAACAGCTCCAGGCTGTAGGCTGGACTTTTTAAAATGTTTTAAAGGCAACGTCAATATTTCTGGATTCATAGGCTCCCTTTCAAATCTGTCTTTGGAAAACCCAATAGCAAAGATAACAACTAGTAGCACTACTATGTACTGTTAGGAATAATATATTCAGAAACTACTGTAAGCTGCAGAGCTGTTATTTCTGCTTGTAATTTATTTGGATTGGCAGTCTTGTGAGCCTGTATTTCAGAGCTCGCATGTTCCTGGACACGTGCTACAAATAGGAACCTGATGGATGCATAGCATGGACCTACTACATTGTTGGTTTCCACGGCACCTTCTATTTATAGATATTCTTTGGGTAAGTTATGTTGCAGCATTTCTGATGGCTGGTTCTGGTAGATGCAGGGTTTTTTTTTTTTGGAAATTTGTAAGGCTAAAAATAAATCCAACAACTCAGAATGTGACAGCTGCAGATGATTTAACACATACATCTCTACAATGGAGCAGGCTTTGTGCAGAACAGTGAAGTCTAGCTTGATTAAAGTAAATCTTTTATAAGATGACAGAATCTATATAAAAAATTCTTTATTTTTTATTTTTTGAGTAATCAGCAGTGGTACCTGTTATGCAACTAAGTGGCATAGCAGGCTCCTCTCAATGATGCCCACTTCTGGAGATTACCAATCTATTTGTCTGTGCCCACACTGAATGTAATATTACAAACACTGATCAATTTTGCAAATATGTGTCAATCTACTTAGTGCACATCTGCATGCTCAAATGCTCATCCTTGGAGACAGTTTTTTAGTAAACGCAAAGCTGAAAAAGTTATGTAAACAAGCTTTCATTCACTAATGTGAATGGAAAAGTTCCCATATCAATACAGAAAATACAGTATAACACTGCATTTAAATTTGTTCTACATTTTCTCCTGTGTTATTGCCCACCTGTAGGGAAAATACAATTTTTGTGGCCAGAGGTCATTGATGCCTAGATGCCATGACCAAGTTTGGTAGCATTAGTATACATAGGTAAGATTGACCATAACTCTATGAGTACCTAAATAAGTTTTTTATTTTTTTGGGAACATACAGTGAGGGAAAAAAAGTATTTGATCCCCTGCTGATTTTGTACGTTTACCCACTGACAAATAAATAATCAGTCTATAATTTTAATGGTAGGTTTATTTTAACAGTGAGAGACAGGATAACAAAAAAAAAATCAAGAAAGACACATTTCAAAAAAGTTAGAAATTGATTTGCATTTTAATGAGTGAAATAAGTATTTGATCTCTTATTAGTTAGCAAGATTTCTGGCTCCCGTTGCTTCAACTTGCTTAAGTGCACATGTGTCGATGACGTCGGCACATGCAAATACAGGGATATCTCCTACACCGTGCAGGTTTAGGAGATATCCAGTGTAGCTACAGGTAAGCCTAATTATAGAACTACTTTTGGGAATTGTTGTGGCACCGCAAAGTTAGACAAATTACAGGCTTCTTGGCAGGGACCCTACAATGTAGTGCAGCAAATATGTGACACTACCTACCTTGTAGCTAAGTGCTCAGATGAAAGAGTCTGGCGGACCTTCCATGTGAACTTGTTCAAAGCGTACCAAGAGAGGCCTGAGGAGATAGCTGTCATATGTGCTCCAGCCGGGGAAGTTTCTAAGAACCTTCCCCTGCCAGAGCTACCAGTGAAAGATGAGGGACAGAGCAGGTGTAGAGACAGTGAGGTTAGATGAGCAGCTAGGGCCGGAGCAGCAGGACCAGGCCAGGCTGGTCCTTAGGCAGCATCAGGAAATGTTTTCCACCAAGCCTGGATACACTACTATAACAGTGCACCATGTGGAAACCCTGGGACAGCCACCTATCCGGCAGGTGGCTTACCAGGTACCTGAGTCAGTGAGAGAGGGTATGAGGCAGAAGATAAAGGATATGCTCGATTTAGGAGTCATCGAGCCGTCCAACAGCCCCTAGGCATCCCCAGTAGTGTTAGTGGCAAAGTAGGATGGTACTACCTGCTTCTGTGTAGATTACTGCCGAATAAATGACGATACAACGACTGACGCCTACCCCATGCCCCAGGTCGATGAACTATTAGACCGCATCGCCCAAGGTAATTTCCTAACTATCCATGACCTATGCAAAGGGTACTGGCAGATTCCTCTGGACCCAGAATCTGTTTTGAAGTCAGCATTCATCACCCCCTTTGGTTTGTGCCAGTCTAAGGTCGTGCCATTTGGAATGAAAAATGCTCCGGCGACGTGCCAGAAGATGGTAGATCAACTCCTTGATATCCATCAGAATTATGCCTGTGCATACTTGGATGACATTGCGATCTATAGGAGGAGCATTTACTCCACCTGGGTACTGTGTTAGACCGTATCAAGACTGCAGGACCAACATTAAAGCCAGAGAAATGTAGCATAGGGATGTCCAAGGTTCAGTATCTCAGGCATCGGGTAGGCCGTGGGCAACAGTGTCCTGAACCAGGTAAAGTAGGGGCCGTTGCCAACTGGCCCACCCTGGACTAAAACCCAGGTCTTGGCATTCCTAGGCACTGCAAGATACTATAGGAGGTTTGTTCCTGACTATAGCACAATAGCTAAACCCCTGACGGACTTGACCAGAAAGAATCTTCACCGCCAGGTCCTGTGGTCCCCAGAGTGTGAGAATGCTTTCCAGTGCCTGAAAAATGCTTTGGTTTCTGCCCCAGTTTTGGCTGCTCCTGACCCGAACTAATGTTTTTGTGTACATACAGATGCTTCTACCTTCGGTTTGGGAGCAGTGCTAAGCCAAGTGTGAGCGGCAGTGAGCACCCTGTTGCCTACATCAGTCGCAAGATACTACCCTGGGTGGTGGGCTATGCAGCCATGGAAAAAGAATGATTGGCGCTGGTGTGGGCCTTAAAAAAACTTCAGCCGTATCTCTATGGACGATTCTTCACGGTGCTCACGGACAACACTTTGATCTGGTTAAATGGAGTATCCTGGGACAACGGATGCTTATTGAGATTATGTTTTGCCCTGCAGCCCTACAAATTTACTGTGCAGTACAGGCTGGGCTGACAAAATGGCAATGCAGATGGACTTTATCAACAAACGGAACTTTGACTGTACTATAGCCCCTGGACAACCCCAAGCTGACCCATATTGGATCTAGCTGGGTCTGCCAGACTATGGAACGGGTGGGGGAGTATTGTAACAAAATTGGGGCTGCAGGAGACCCATGGCCTGGAGAACTCTGTGTTATAATGTGTTCTTAAGTTATCCAGAGCTGGTCACTAATTACTTGTGACTTCTTATGCAAGTTAGTCCTATGGGGGGGGGCCGGACAATCTAAGGAGGTCATTGTTATGATAATAGGACTAGTTCTGCTGTGTAAGGTGACCTTTGTCTGAAATAATGGGAGTAGCCCTTATCTGCTGGTTTGCTGTATAAATTCAGTGTGTTTCTAAAAATAAAGCAGTTCATTTTTTGGTGTACTCCAAAGCCTTGTACACACGGTCGGAGAATCCGTCGGAATGTGTCCTATCGGACCGTGTCGTCGGATAATCCGACTGTGTGTGGTATGCATCGGACTGATTCCGTCCGAATCTCCGTCGGACCCAATTTTCCAACATGTTGGAAATATTTCCCGACCAACTGGGCCGGTCGGACCTAATCCGATCATGTGTAGAGAATTTTGATCGGACCAAGTGCCACGCATACTCACATTCAAATTCCGACACAGAAGTGCTCGTTCAGGTAAAACTACTGCTCGTAAGCGATATAGCACATTCGTCACGCTGCAATGTTAAAAATTCTTTCATCAAGCGCATTATCTTGTTCTTTACAATGCTGCAAGAACCAAATTCTTTTGATGCTCATAGTCACACACACTTTTCCTGAACGCATTTCATTACTCTTTTTTAACCATTTCAGCAATACAATTTTAGTTTGCGTCACATCTACACAATTTTTGATTTGGTTTTTTATTTTTTGGATGTTTTTGGGGGGGGGGAGGGGGGATTCCCTAAAAATCTCCTTTAAAGACACTTTGCTCATTTCTCCTTATTTTTTTATTTATTTTTTTGTGTGTAAACTTACAACAACAACATTATTCTATTTTTTAGATTTTGTTTTTCTTTTTTAATCTACAGGAGGTTGTTTAGTGTTGGCACCCCTTGTTATTTATTTCACTTTGTTTTTTAGAAATGTACCTGCCTGCTCACAAATAAACTGTCCTTTTGGAAGGAAAACACATACGCAAGTATTTCATCCAAACAAAAAATACCTTTATTTCGGTGTCAGTAACAGATAAAGAGGGAGGCAGCAATGTTGAAACTGGGGAGATTCGTGAAGCCTTGGGCCCCCAGTGCACACATCAGCTATTTCAACACAAAACTTGGTGGCCTGAGGAGTACATATCTGAGGGAGAGAAGTCTGGTTCTGAAGTCCATGAAACCCTTAACAGCAGCAGATGACATCTATGTTCCCAGGCTGTGGTACTACAACAGGCTGCATCTTCTGTCAGACCAGACTGAACCCAGGTCATCACACTCTGGTCTTCCTTCCATGCTTCCTTCCAGGCTGTGGCTGTGGTGCTGGAGGTGTGGCAGAAGGAGGAGGAGGAGGAGGAGCAGGGGCATGGGCCAAACGACACAAGTGTGTTTCTGGTGTCATTTGGTCCAACAGACCCGTGTTGAGGGTTTGTAGAATAACCTGCTCACACAAGATCTGTTGCACCTGCTCCATTTTCTCAAGCTTGCATGCAACCAAGGCGGCAAAGGCCTCATGGTAGGTGGGTTTGGCTTGGAGTGCCGCAGAAGCCTCACCAATCAGCCTCAGGGCCGACTCCTCAACATTCCCCCCCCTTTCTCGCCCTTCTGCGTGGAAGGCGGAGGGGAGGGACCTGCCATTCGGTGAGGCTCCTTTGGCTGCCCACCGCCTGGCTGCTGCTTACCCCCGCCTCCTCCTGGCTGCCACTTTCCACAGCCACCTCCTGGCTGCTGCATTCCACACCCTCCTGGTCCTGGCTGAGGTCTTCCTGTGTATGAAAAAGGGACATAGTTTGAGTTTTTGGTTCATCAAACACACACAATTTTCACATCAACACTGTTGCAAATTGTTAACCAATAGAAAAGACTATCATTCTGAGCCCAGCATTTTTCTTTCTTGTCCCAAAGGTTTTGACCACTACTTTCACTGATATGTGAAACACACTCAACACTCACCATTCACCATTCAGTCATTCATTTTGACTCCACAAATATGTACAACAATACTATACCTGGCTCAAGCTGGGCTCCTCCAGTTCTTCCTGAGTGGAAGGCCCAGGTTGGGCGTCGGAAGACTCATTAGGTGTGGAATGTAGCATAGAAGGACGAGTAGAAAGGGATTCTCTGGCCTCAGCCTGGTCTGCCAGAAAATGCATCCTGTCATAATACCACAGGGTGGGGACATAAACCTCATCTGCTGAAGCTCCAGATTTCATGGACTTCAGCACCTTATTCCTCTCCTTCATATATGTACTCCTGAGGTTCCCAATTTTCTTTTTGATATATTTGTCATCTGCCCTGGGGACCACCGGCTTCACAAACTCAATCAGTTCCAACAGTGCTGCCTTCCTCTTTGGTCTGTTACTATACAGAGGGTGCGTTGTTTGCCACAGGATAGGCATGTCTCGGTATTTATCGATGAACAGAGGGAGGAAGCTGTAGTCATTAAATCTGTCCATAATGTCTGCAAGACACAACACAAGACAAACCCTAATGTCAGGCTAAATTCCACTAAATGCAGGCCTCAATCTAGAAGCAGTATAGCCTAGTGATGTGCCAAGTTCAAAATTTTACCTTCGTTTGTGCGTTCGTCGCCTCAGCTTCTCCCTCTGTTCACAGATCGTACGGACAACACACGCGTTTTGCGTTTTATATACAGTGTGCATGCGTGCAACTCCGCCCGCCCCTGACATTCTTTCCAGACTATTCCCCGCCCCTTCGCTTCCAGCGCAGTGGGGAGAGCACATGGCGGAGAGAACACAGGTGTGCACTAATAATTACACTAACGAGGAGGAGGGTGAGGAAAGCCCGGAGCCTGAAACCTCCCGATCCAGGAAGACAAGATTTAAGGCCGCAAATATGTCTTTTGGAGAGATGTTGGAGATGGTGGACATATTGAATAGGACCGACTATGATGGAAAGTATGGACCTTATCCAAACCCAAATATCACAAAGGCCAAGATCATGAATAAAGTTTTGAAGAGTCTTCTGCATAATTTTGGGGTACACCGATCCATGGATCAACTGAGAAAACGCTGGTCAGACCTGAAACTGAGGGAGCACGAGCAGCACATAAGTATCAAGCGTGTTCTTGACAAAAGTAAGTAGTTGTCGTGTGTTCATATGATTATTATTGCTTGCATACATGCTCCATGTGCTTTGAGTTCATGTTGTGCATTTTAAAATGGCCACTTTCAAGTTCATGGTTTCATTCGTTTGTAGGAAACATCGTTCTTCCGGTAAGTATTCCAGCTGAACACAGTGTCCCCAATAATGTTATGACCTTGAAGCTCGGCAAAAATAAACAATTGAACAACACTTCCAAACAATGTTTCATATTGTTAAATCTGCCCTCTGTGTGCTAATTCTTTATTTTTTTTAAATCTCATAGGGGAGAGAAGACTCGGCAAGTATGAGGACACCAGGGACCCCACCCCTCACAAAGAAGGCCAACTTCCAAAAGCACAAACAGAGGAGCAGGAGGAGGAGGAAGGAGAGATCGTGGAGGTTGGGCAAATTGTCCCCACAACATGTGAGTGTGGTAGAACACAGCTTCCAGTAAGCTCATCAATGTATGTCACCATATTTATATTACATGTTTTTTTTTTTTATTGCTTTGTTTTGTAGGTGATGTGGAAGAAGATTCCCGTTTTAACAGTGAAAGTGCCCAGATCGTGGAGATAATGGTATGCAATCCGGATTGGGAACATATCCTGCAAAACATCAATGATGTAACTCAAAAATTTAAGAACATCATTGATGTTTTGGGGAGAGTGTGAAACACCCAAAACTAGATACCGGTAGTTTTTTTTTTTGGAAATGTAAAACTCAAAATGTTGTATTTCTCCAAATTCGAACTTTGGAAGATGCACAGAGTGTGTAAACATGCATTATCTCCCATCATGGGGGGTCAATGTACGTGTTTTGTATAAAGTGTCTGAGATGAAGGGGTTGCAGCCCCAAAGCATGTACATTGATCCCCCATGATGGGAGATAGCACGTGTTGACACACTGTATGCATCTTCCAAATTTGGATTTTTCAGGGGTCACACCCCATGTGATGAAGGCAATATCAGCCCAGTTTGTACATACTCATGTCTGATATTGTCTTCACTTTTCAAAGTTGAACTTTGTAAGTTCCTGTGTTCTGTATTTTACAGTTAGATACATGCCTGTTTACCCAAAAACACCAAGTAACCCAAATTTTTATTAAACTCTGTTTTCGAAACACACTATTTCTTGGTTGGTTGTATAAACACTTTCAAAACGCACATGTGAATGTGCTTGTATTAAAAAAGTTAAATTATCACCAATGTGTGGCTTCCTTTTTCATGGCAACAAAAATGTATTTGGAGTACAATTTGTGTTTGTGCTGAGAAGGAGTGTGATTTACTAAAGTCAACTCCACTTTGCACTCCAAGTGCAGTTTCAGGTGTACTTTTGCAGTGCACTTGTAGTGCATAGTGGATGTGCCTTTAGTAAAAAACACCCACAGTGATGTGTCAATTTTTACAATCATGCCATTTTCCTGCCATGGTGCTGAAAATGAGCACGATTTTGGTCAGTAATGCACTACATACATTAGTTACCAAAAAAGAAGGTGTGTGTGTAGCAGACCCACAACATAATAACATTATCTTAAGAAAAGACTGTCCCCTCATCTCGCTCTGAACTTCGGTTTGCACTGTTGGTGAAAAAAGGCTCAACTTGAAAAAACCTAATTATACCTAGGAGATACCAAAAACCAAGCCAAGCATTAAATGAAGGAGTTTCATATCCAAATTTATTTTTAAAATGCCGCTCAGACATTGTCTGGCAGATCAATGGCCCCCCTACCCACAAAGTAGTCCATGTATTGGGTTCTAACATCACGGGGCGCTTTGGGGGGGCAAGCCAGGATGAGCATGTTCAAGGCCCGTGAGGTTATCTGCATTGTACATCAAGTCTGCTTCTTGTTGGCCAACTGAGACCGCATAGTTCGCAGAAACTTTTTTCAAATAATTGTGAATAACACAGCACGTCAGCACTATGTGATTCAGTTTGTATTCCGCCATGTGAATAGGCGTAAGAAAAAGGAAGAAACGGCTGGCCAGTATACCAAAAGTGTTCTCCACCACTCTTCGGGCTCGGAAAATTAAAAATACTCTGGTCTGGGGTGAGGGTCCTCATAGGGAAAGGCCGCATCAGATGGGTCGCCAGGGCAAACGCCTCATCCGCGACGAAGACGAACGGGAGTCCTTCCTGATTCTCCTCTGGGGGTGGCAAGCCCAGACTGCCACTCTGGAGACGCCAGTAGAGCTCCGTCCGTGCGAAGACTCCACCATCCGACATCCGTCCATTTTGCCCCACGTCCACATACAAAAACTCATATGTCGCAGACACCACCACCAACATCACGATACTATGAAACCCCTTATAATTATAATAGTACGACCCCGAGTTGGGTGGTGGGACGATGCGCACGTGCTTCCCATCTATTGCTCCTCCACAATTGGGAAAGTCCCAATGACTGCCAAAGTGGGAGGCCACAGTCTGCCATTCCTGTGGCGTTGAAGGACACTGTGGAGTGAAACAAGAACAAAAATTAGTAATTTGACAAATCAACATTCCAAGCAGATTACACACAAACATTTTGTGACTAAATTAGTCAAACATTTTGGGAACTCAGTATTTAAAGCCTAAAGTCTAATGTCCCCTTATGAGAGTCATCACCCCCCCATCCCCCCCATCTGATGGGCCCTTGCTAAAAAATGAGGGGGGGATGTTTAGGACAGGTAACCCTCTCCACTTGATTGAGAGCTGAATGGCTAAATAATGTGTGATACTTTGGGAAGCCCCTCCTTAGTTACACTATTGGCAGCCCACCGGACAGGTAAAAAGTGTCATAATAACAAAAATTAACCAAAATGTAAGTACTTTTTGACATTCTGATATTACATATCCAGATAATTAATAGGTTAAAACCAAAATAAAAAAAACATTTTAAAGTATTGAGGCAGGCCCTTGCACTACATGCTTAGGTGAATTCATCCATAAATGTGAGCATCAAAAAGGTAGGTATAGTGTGTATTGAGTTTGGTAAAGTCAGCAGATAGAGGATTGCTATCAGCTGAGCTAGCAGTTGGGGGGAGGGGGGTTCCTAATGAGTTTGGCAACCCCCCCCCCCCCAAAAAAAAAAAACACTCTGCATGAATTGAAGCACACACATCACATTTGTAGACATTTTAGGGGAAAGCAATACTATGGAGCTGCCAAAAGACATTGTTAAGTGACTAGACTATAGTTTTATGGGCCAAGAAGAGCATGGTGGGGAAGTTAGTGAGGCAAATATGCATGAGGACAAAGGGGCAGAGCATATAAATTAGAGCATATTGCAATGATGGTAATTAGGGAATGAGGAAAAAATGCAAGACATTAGCAATCATGAAATACATAGAATGTGATGTTAAATGAGAAAACTTACCTTCATATAGTCCTTCTGCAGGACCTGAATGATGGCAGAACAGGTCTCTGGAATAATGATCCCCAGAGCCTGGGGGGAGATGCCTGTAGAGAACTTGAGGTCCTGAAGGCTTCTCCCAGTCGCCAAGTAGCGCAACGTGGCGATGAGCCTCTGCTCCGGAGTGATGGCTTGCCGCATGCAGGTATCCTGCCTGGTGATATAAGGGGTCAGCAAAGCCAGCAGACGGTGCAAAGGCATGCGCGAGAACTGGTCACGCTGGCGCAACCAATTCTTGGTCCACAAACGCCTCCCCTCCCTGTTCATGGACCAGGCTTGTGTCAAAGTAACAACCCCAACACGAAGCCCCTGCACAGCAGAAACTCTACGATGAGTACGTAGAGGAAACATGGTTTGAAAATGGTCGGCTGGTCAGAACGGACACCAGAAAGCACAGATAAACAGCAAGGCCTGAAAGAACGACCTGAATAGCAGAAGCAAGCAGACAATAAGAAATGCCTTTCACAGCGTACTATACCAAGATATAGTCCACAATGATCAACAAATACTTACTGACTGCACGCACTGATTATCAGATACGCAAAGACAAGCACAAACTGAAGAGCTGTAGCGATCTGAATCACAAATCTGAAAAGCAAGAATCGTCTCTCACCAAACTTCTACTAAACACGCGATAGACACGAGATCAGCAGAAGGAGCCCAAAGGGTGCCGGACGTGGTGCTGAACTTCCTTTTTCTAGTCCCGCCATACACGGCTTACGTCACCGCGTTCTTGGCAACCGCTAAATCAGACAACTTGGCCCGACCGTGTGTATGCAACAGTTTCGGACACAATCCGTCGGACACAATCCGTCGGACACAATCCGACGGACTAAATCCGACGGATTTGGTTGGCAGAATCTCCGACCGTGTGTACAGGGGCCAAGACTGGTGTTGTCTGGTCCTTGGGGGTTTCTATAGCCAGATCTATTGGTTTCGTGTTCCAGGACTTGGGAAGCAACTTCTTTGTAGAAATACCCAACAGGATATCCAGACTTCGTCACAACAACGCTTGCATATTACTGCACACGCAGTAAAGTAGGTGCACAAGAAGACCATAATACCAAGGTTGAATCAGTGGGTTCAGTCTGATTGCAAAAGAAAAGACAAACAAAATACACAATATTGTTAAAAGTATTGGGATGCCTGCCTTTACATGCACATGAACTTTAATGTCATCCCAGTCTTAGTCCGTAGGGTTCACTATTGAGTTGGCCCACCCTTTGCAGCTAAAACAGCTTTAACTCTTCTGGGACGGCTGTCCACAAGGTTTAGGAGTGTGTCTATGGGAATGTTTGACCATTCTTGTGAGATCAGGCACAGATATATGGATGAGAATGCCTGGCATGCAGTCTCTGCTCTAATTAATCCCAAAGGTGTTCTATCGGGTTGAGGTCAGGACTCTGTGCAGGTAAGTCAAGTTCCTCTACCCCACACTCGCTAATCCATGTCTTTATGGACCTTGGTTTGTGCACTGGTGCGCAGTCATGTTGGAACAGGAAGGGACCATCCCCAAACTGTTTCACCAAGTTGGGAACATGAAATTGTCCAAAATTTCTTGGTGTGCTGACGCCTTAAGAGTTCCTTGCACTCGAACTAAGGAGCCAAGCCGAACCCCTGAAAAACAACCCCACAACATAATGCCCCCTCCACCAACTGGCCTGAGTCCTGACCTCAACCTGATAGATCACCTTTGGGATGAATTAGAATGGAAACTGTGAGCCAGGCCCTCTTGTCCAACATCAGTGCCTGACCTCACAAATGCGCTTCTGGAAGAATGATCAAACATTCTCATAGACACACCCATAAACCTTGTGGACAGCTTTCCCAGAAGAGTTGAAGCTGTTATAACTGCAAAGGGTGGGCCAACTCAATATTGAACCCTACAGACTAAGACTGGGATGCCAATACTTTTGACAATAAAGTGTATATAAGAATTGTGAAAACTCTGTATCTTAGTCCATTAACCTGGTAATGAATAGTTCAGTCTCTATAGGAAAACAGCAGCCTATTAGTAAACATAACAATATTATGTTTAGATCAGATGACGGGATCAGATCACCTCACTATGGGGTCGATTTACTAAAACTGGGAGAGAAAAATCTGGTGCAGCTGTGCATGGTAGCCAATCAGCTTCTAACTTCAAGCTTGTTCAGTTAAGCTTTGACAAACTAACCTGGAAGCTGATTGGTTTCTATGCAGAACTGCACAAGATTTTGCACGCTCCACTTTTAGTAAATCAACCCCTATGAGAACCCAACTGTCACCAAATTCAAACACTAAGGAGGGTATTCCTCATCTTATGATTTACCTACGCCCCATCTCCTTGCTCCCCTTTTTATCCAAACTACTCGAACGTCTGGTCTACAACCGACTGAGTGACCACCTCGCTGATAATGGCCTTCTTGATCCCCTTCAGTCTGGATTTCGTCCCCAACACTCCACAGAAACTGCTCTCCTAAAACTAACAAACGATCTACTAACGGCCAAAACCAATCGACATTATTCTGTACTCCTCCTCCTGGACCTCTCTGCTGCCTTTGATACAGTTGACCACCCCCTCCTTCTCAAAAAACTCCACACCTTTGGTCTCTGTGACCGTACTCTACAATGGTTCTCTTCCTACTTATCCAACCGCACCTTTAGCGTTTCTTACAACTCTACTTCCTCCTCTCCTCTTCCTTTCTCTGTTGGGGTCCCCCAAGGTTCTGTCCTTGGACCACTCCTATTTTCAATCTATACCTCCTCTCTGGGTCAACTGATAGCCTCCCATGGCTTCCAATACCACCTCTATGCTGACGACACCCAAATCTATCTCTCTACCCCTCAGCTCACTCCCTCTGTCTCCTCACGTATCACTAATTTACTATCAGAAATATCAGTCTGGATGTCACACCACTTCCTCAAAATCAATCTATCCAAAACCGAACTTATAATTTTTCCTCCCCCATATGCCCCTTCCCCTGATCTCACTGTCAAAATTGATGGCACAACCATAAGCCCATCCCCTCATGCCAAGATTCTATGTGTAGTCTTGGACTCTGAACTCTCCTTCAAGCAACACATCCAATCACTGTCCAAATCTTGCCGCCTCAACCTCCGCAACATCTCCAAAATACGCCCCTTTCTAACCAATGAGACAACAAAGCTCTTAATTCACTCGCTGGTCATCTCTCGCCTTGACTACTGCAACTCCCTCCTCACTGGCTTACCTCTACATAGTCTAGCACCTCTTCAATCCATTATGAATGCCGCTGCCAGACTCATCCACCTTACCAATCGCTCGGTGTCTGCTACCCCTCTCTGTCAATCCCTCCACTGGCTCCCGCTCAGCCAAAGAATTAAATTCAAATACTAACAATTACATACAAAGCCATCCACAACTCTGCCCCCAGCTACATCACTGGCTTAGTCTCTAAATACCAACCTACTCGTCCTCTTCGTTCCTCTCAAGACCTCCTGCTCTCTAGCTCCCTCATCACCTCCTCCCATACTCGCCTCCAGGACTTTTCCAAAGCCTCCCCAATCCTATGGAATGCCCTACCCCAATCTGTCCGCTTATCTCCTACTTTATTAGCTTTTAGACGATCCCTGAAAACACTTCTCTTCAGAGAAGCCTACCCTACCCCCACCTAACTGTATTTTCATTTTCTCCATCAGCTCATCCCCCCACAGTTAAAACCTTTTGTTTCAACTTGACCCTCCCTTCTAGATTGTAAGCTCTAACGAGCAGGGCCCTCTGATCCCTCCTGTATCGATTCGTATTGTAAGTGTACTGTCTGCCCTCATATTGTAAAGCGCTGCGCAAACTGTTGGCGCTATATAAATCCTGAATAATAATAATAATAATATTGTATAGCATGACTCTGCTGCAATAAAAAGTCCGCCTCCTCGCAAATTTGCCTGGGAGAAAGAATTCCACTTTAAAATCCAACTGATTTCCCCACTTTATTGAGAAGTGTTACTATGATCTATATCCCCATTGCAGAGGTTTTACCACATTTTCTGTCGGTACACAAAATAATATGAAATCCCTCCAGTGGGGACAGACTGCAACAAAACACTTCTTTTCACTATATTAGGAAGGGTTAGAAACTCGGTCATGTTATTATTATGGTTTGTGTCTTCCTGTTTTGGTGACAACTGCTTCTTACATTTCTTGTTCTGCTGTCACAGGCTGTGAAATGGACAGGAAGTGGGGTAAAATTCCCCTAACCGGGTCAAGAACAAAAAAAAAAAAAAAAAAAAACCCGAAAGAGGTTCTAACCACACAATTTAAATCTGGTAAAAAAAGTTATTATATAATATAAATATATTGTAACCGGCTTTTTTGTGGCATTGGAGTAGTAAAGGCTTCTTTCTGGCAACTCGACCATGCAGCTCATATTTGTTCAGGTATTGTCCGTATTGTGCTCCTTGAAACAACCACACAGCCTTTTTCCAGAGGAGCCTGCATTTCTACTAAGGTTACCTGGGGGTTTTTGTTTGTATCCCGCACGGTTCTTCTGGCACTTTTGGCTGCAATCTTTCTTGGTCTACCTGACCTTGGCTTAGTATTAAGAGATCCCAGATTTTTCCACTTAATAAGTGATTGAACACTATGGGCTGCATATTCAAGGCTTTGGATATTTCTTTATATGGTATTCCATCTTTATAAAGTTTCATTACCTTGTTACGCAGGTCTTTTCACAGTTATTTTCTGCTCCCCTTGATTCAGTGTCTATCTTTCTCAGTGCATCCACGTGAGAGCTAACAAACCCATTGACTATTTATACACAGACACTAATTGCAATTTTAAAAGCCCCAGATGTGGCAAATTAGCCTTTAATTGCCATTTTAACCTGTGTGCATCACCTTGTGTGTCTGTACCAAGGCTAAACATTCCACAGTATGTAAACTTTTGATCAGGGCAGTTTGGGTGATTTTTGTTATCATTATAATTTAAAAGAGTATTGGACACTTACCTGTCCAGCGCGCCCGCGATGTCGGCACCCGAAGCCGATCTCTAGGTCGCCTGTCGGGTCCTGCCGCCACCATCTTGGGTATGGGAATCAGGAAATGGAGCCTTTCGGCTTCATTTCCCGGTTCCCTACTGCGCATGCGCGAGCCGCGCTGCGCAATGAGGACGGTCCCCGCTGCCTCTGGGATCTGTGTGTTTCCCAGCAGGCAGCGGGGCACTTGCGGGAAGGGGCGGGCACTTGCGGAAAGGGGCGTAAGTTACGCCCCTTTCCGCAGAGAGCTATCCCGGAAGTGGGTGCAGTTACCTGGATTATCCAGGTAACTGCACCCCCCTCCCCCCTGAAAGGTGCCGATTGTGGCACCGGAGGGGGGGAGGGTTCCGATGAGCGGAAGGTCCACTTTAGGGTGGACCTCCGCTTTAAAAACCACCAAAAGAAAGCTCTATCTGTGTGAACAAAATGATGAAAAATTAGTGTGGGTACAGTGTTCCATGGCCGTGCAAATGCCATTCAAAGTGCAACAGCGCTGAAAGCTGGAATTTGGCCTGGGCAGGAAGGAGGTAAAAGTGCGCATTATTGAAGTGGTTAATAGCATGCTGTCTTATTTCTAGCCAGCAGGTAGAGCTCTAGTCTCCTTTTCATATGTTCAGCCACACATAGCAGCGATATCTCCCTTCTGGGGCTCAGCGGGGGGATGGGGGGGGGTAATTTAGACAAGGGGAGCTACAAAAGCAAACCTAACTATTCTGTACAATTTCTTTAGCTGACTCATATTTCTTTTGTTATGTATTCAACATTTATTTTTTAAAATTATAAATAAAAACAGTTCTAAAGCAGCAATTTATAAATTATTTCTAAACGTAAGAAAACTCTAACAAAAAATAAAAATGATTCAAAATCATTCTAGTTTATTATAGTCATGTAAATAGAGGTGACAATTTATGCAGCGCTTTTCCACATCAGTCCCTGCTGTCAAGGAGCTTACAGTCTAAGGCAGTGGTCTCCAAACTGCGGCCCATGGGCCGAATGCAGCCCTTTGCTTGCCTTTATCCGGCCCTTTGGGCACTATTCTCCCACTGATACAAGACATTATTCTGCCAACTGATATCAACAATAGGGCATCATTCCTTCCACTGACACAATGGGACACTATTCCTCCCCATGATACCAACGATGGGGGCACTATTCTTCCACCTTATATCAAATGTGGTTATTTTCACTCCTACTGATGTCAGGACAATTTCCACTCTCGCTGGCCACAGTCTGCCCCCCCCCCCCTAAAATCTGAAGGACAATAAACTGGCCCTTTGTTTAGAAAGTTTGGAGACCCCTGGTCTAAGGCATAGCTCCCAACTGTCCCTGATTTAAAGGGACTGTCCCTGATTTAGAGCAATGTCTCTCTGTCCCTCATTCCTCCTCATTTGTCTCTCACTTTGTCTGATCTATAAAGTTGTATATAATATGCACTTTTTATCCATCAAAAAGTGTTTCCCAGTGCTAAACCTTTCATCTGATTTCTAAATTGCTGATTTTGTAAATTCCAAAAGCCAATATATAGGAATAGTAGTGGTAAAAAAGCACTTGTGGATTTAACATATATTGTTTTTTTGTACAATTCTCCTTTAGACCCCTTTCACACCACACCGCCCTTTGTGTCGGCGGTATTTTTAGCGGCGTATTACCGCCGGATTTGCGGCGGATTTGCGGCACATTTCGGCCACTTTTACCCCCCCGCTAGCGGCCGTGAAAGGGTTAAAACCGCCGGCAATACGCCGCAATAGTTTTGCGTTTTGCCGGCGGCATTACAGCGCTGCCCCATTGATTTCAATGGGGAGCAGCGGTGGAGGAGCGGTAAACACACCGCTCCTTCACCGCTCCAAAGAAGCTGCTGGCAGGACTTTTTTCTGACTTCCTGCCAGCGCACCGCTGTAGTGTGAAAGCCCTCGGGGCTTTCACACTACAAACAATGGTGCAGCTTCTTTAGGGCGGATTGCAGGCGCTATTTCTAACGCTACAGCGCCTGCAAAACTCCCTGGTGTGAAAGGGGTGTTAAGGGGGTGTGGCAAGGGGTGTGTCCTATGCCTGCATACTTTTGCTGATAGGTGTCCCTCATTCCCATCTCAAAAAGTTGGGAGGTATGTCTAAGGTATCAATCTGACATACACACACATACTAGGGCCATAGTGGACAGGGGTAATTTACCTCTCAGCATGAATTTGGAGGACAGGAAGACATCAGAATACCTCGAGGAAACATATGCAAGCAAAGGGAAATCATGCAAGCTCCATGCAGATAGTATCATGGCCAAGATTCAAACAGAGGACCCCAGTGCTGCAAAACAGTAGTGCTAACCAGTAGTGCTAACCACTATAAGCCACTGTATTCTAAATCTGCCCCAATGTCTGGGGACCCCCCTTGCACACAAATTACTTTCCAATAATATATATGGCCACAGGGTTCTATAAAAAGCTTATATAGGTAATCACCCTGGAAATGTATTATTGATTTTTGTATTTTGTTGCATTTTTATTTATTATGAACATAAAACAATAATTCTATCTATATATATTGTGTGGGTACTACCCTAATAAACTGCACTAGACCTCCCAGTCTCATTGCAGTGCCATTGCAATCTAGTTATTGTCCTGCCTGAACAGTCAGTCTCATTATCTCTGGCTTGTTAACATCTGTTCAATTCACCGAATCCCCCTCCCTCCCTGCTTGCCTCAAGTATTATGGGAGTTATAAACACTCACACACAGATAGAATCAATCTTCTTCCTCTCAAATTATCACAGGGAGCCCCTGCTGGTTAGAGGCTCAGATCTGTATCACTCCGCTATATTGTCGTTAACTGAAATCTTCTCTTGTGTATCCAGTTTTTCCAAGAAAAACACTAGACGGAGGGCTACGGATTTAACATAGGAAGTCACAGCCAAAACAAACTCCTTGTGGTGGCCTTTCTTCTGTTTAAAACATAACTGCTAACATCTAAACACAGTTTCAAGGGACACTACTGTGACAATTCTTAGCATAACTGTGGTACGATGTGAGCAGATAACATTACCAGTGTTTAGATTATAACAAATGTAGACTGAACAATTTAAGTAAAAAAGAGAAGAGAGATGCGCAAGTAATGGAGATGTGAAAAGTGCAGTAACCCATATCAATTCCATTTCATTTAATTAGATAAGTAAGTTGAAATCTGATTGGATGCTATAGGATTTCACCATAGGCTTTTCCTCACTTCATGGTGGAGTGGATATGGGATGAAAGGGCTTCCGGGTGCTCTCTCAGCCATTGGTTTGGGGGAAACTCTTGTTGCGCTCACTAAGAACCTTATCAGGGATGGTGAGGAAGGGTATGTTCTCTGTGAGGGTCCCTTCTTTCCTTGGACATCTTCTTGGGTGCACCCCATTCCTACAGTTTAAGCAAGGAGGAGTGCTCCACCTTTATGGTAGAACTTAAGGGGAGGGTCATCGCTCAGTGGAAAGAATTGGGCAGGAAAAGGTCCCCCCTCTATTTATCTAAATATGTCATGGTAAACACCTTGCTTCAGGAGGAAGAAAAGGAAGAAACAGGAGTAAGACCCTCTTCAGAATCAGAGAATTCCACACAGGAGAGGACTTATCTCCTCCCAGGCCCAGGGACTCTATTTCTGTCCTGGTGTCCTGATGTTGATGTGTCCGTGTCAGGGCTGGGCTCTTAGCAGCTCTCTTCGCTGTGTTCAGGCTGCTCAGCTGTCGGATAATTGTCAGCACTCATTGATTCCTCAGTGGCTCACCTGGTTATAACTATCTGCTCATCAGTCCCACCTAAAGCCAGCCCCTTATTGCTATTTAAACTGCCTTGTTCATTCCTTTCCTGCCTTTGCCTGGTCAACATATCTGGAGTTTCTCTGCTGTGTTCCTGTAAAAGGCTTTGCCCGTCTGACGTCCTTTCTGGTTCCTGATCCTGTTCTTCTGCCTATGCCGATGCTGATCTCTGGTTTCCTGATTACTGGCTTGTCTGACTACCCACTTTGGTTTCCGAACCCTGGCTTATGTTTTACTGATCTGTACCATTTTTTATCATTACATTACAAGGTGTGATTTTTACTGCATTTCTGTCTCAGTCTGATTCATGGTTCCTGACAATAATTAATGAGTGTTGACAATTATGGGACAGCTGTGCAGCCTGAGCACAGAGAAGAGCTAAGAGCCCAGCCTTGGCAGTCCAAAGTTTAGCAGTATGGGTCCAAAGAAAGCTACCAAGCCACATGAGTCTTTCTTTATGAACTATATAGCTGAGGAAGACTTATACTGTGCAGTAACCTTTATTAATTTAAATTACCTGTACATAAGTTGAAATATAATTGGTAGTCATAGGTTTTCATCCTCTACATGTTGGGCTGTTTATAGATTAAGTCAGAAAGCACAATAAACAATTTGATCTGCAGGGGTATTCACTAACCAGTCTGTTGGTTGCTATTAGGGAATAGGGATGAGCTTTGTGTTCTAGTCGAATGTATGTTCGACTCGAACATCGGCTGTTCGCACGTTTGGCGAATACCGAACGTTATGGGCCGTTCGCTCCAAATTAGTGTAGCGCTCACGGCCCACAATGCACTGCGCCATCGCAATGCATTGCTGGCTCATGATTGGCCAAGCATGCACTGTGACCCCACATGCTTGGCCGATCACAGCGCCGGCAGCGAAGAGAGCAATAATTGGCCATAGGCAAGATGCCTGTGGCTAATTATAGCTCAGGGGGGTTTAGTACACGCCCCACGCTATATAAGGCCCCCAGCGTGGTGGCCTTGTGTAGTGTGTTCTGGCATGCAAGGAAAGAGCTAGATAGGCAAGTGTGTTCTTTTCTCAGGCATCTGCAGGAGGTAGTGGGTGTTGTGTGCCTCCAGTGCAGTATACACCCGTATCTACCCTTTATTGCTGGTGTTCTCTCATACAGGCATCTGCAGTAGTTAGTGGGTATTGTGTGCCTCCAGCACAGTATACACCTGTATCTACCCTTTATTGCTGGTGTTCTCTCATACAGGCATCTGCAGTAGTTAGTGGGTGTTGTGTGCCTACAGCACAGTTTACACCTGTATCTACCCTTTATTGCTGGTGTTCTCTCATACAGGCATCTGCAGTAGTTAGTGGGTGTTGTGTGCCTACAGCACAGTTTACACCTGTATCTACCCTTTATTGCTGGTGTTCTATCATACAGGCATCTGCAGTAGTTAGTGGGTATTGTGTGCCTACAGCACAGCACAGTATACACCTGTATCTACCCATTATTGCTGGTGTTCTCTCATAAAGGCATCTGCAGTAGTTAGTGGGTGTTGTGTGCCTCCAGCACAGTATACACCTGTATCTACCCTTTAATGCTGGTGTTCTCTCATACAGGCATCTGCAGTAGTTAGTGGGTGTTGTGTGCCTACAGCACAGCACAGTATACACCTGTATCTACCCTTTATTGCTGGTGTTCTCTCATACAGGCATCTGCAGTAGTTAGTGGGTGTTGTGTGCCTCCAGCACAGTATACACCTGTATCTACCCTTTATTGCTGGTGTTCTATCATACAGGCATCTGCAGTAGTTAGTGGGTGTTGTGTGCCTCCAGCACAGCACAGTATACACCTGTATCTACCCTTTATTGCTGGTGTTCTCTCATTCAGGCATCTGCAGGAGTTAGTGGGTGTTGTGTGCCTCCAGCACAATATATACTACCCAATTGCTGGTTTTCCCATCTCCCTGCAGGCCATTACTATGTCTGGAAGGCCAAAAAGGAGAGGCAGACAGTCACGAGCCAATAAAAGAGGGCAAGCAGGCTCTGTGCCTAGAGACAACAGTGCTGGTCGTGGACACGGTGCGTCGTCATCAGCATGTGGCCATGGGACATGCTTGTCCTTATTTTCAGCAGCTGAACGTGTTGAGCCGCATCATGCCAAAGACTTGGTAGAGTGGATGACCAAGCCCTCTTCATCCTCCTCATCCTCTCTCACCCAGGCTCCGGGTACTAGCAAAGCAGCTGCCAACGTGTCCTCTTCCCTCGTCTCAATGTCATCATCAGTCACTCCTTCCCTAGACCCACCATGTCCTCCTGAGGAGTCCCCCGAACTGTTTGAGCACAGTGTTGGGTACATGCCCAACGTTTTGAAGGCTCTGATGATGATACCCAGCTAGAGGAAGGCAGCAGCGTGAGCGCAGAGAGAGGGGATGCTCAAGAAGGACAGCAATCTGGCAGTCATGTTCCACCAGCTGCAGCATACTGCCAGGTTTGCTCAAGTGATGAAGAGGGAGGGAATGATGAGGTCACTGACTCCACGTGGGTGCCTGATAGGAGAGAGGAGGAGGAGGAGGTGGCTCATCTCCAACGAGGCAGGATGCCCTCCGGGGGCCAGCTTAGGGGCAGCACACCGACTGAATCACACCGCAGAGCTCCGCCTGTGCAGGGCGCTGCCTCTGCTCGTTATTACAAAAGTTCTTTGGTGTGGGCCTTTTTTGAGATGAGTGCATTAGATCGCACTGCTGCTATTTGCAACATATGTCTCAAGCGTATTGGGCACCACATGCTTGACCAGACATATGTTGACCTGCCATGTAGCTCGTTGGCAAGCGTCCCTCCCTGCACTGACAAAAGACAGGCTGCTGCAATCACCAGCACAGCAGTGCACTCAATCCTATATACTGTACTACACCTATACCATACCAGTCCTTAAAAGGACTTTTGTGGACCTAATAGCTAGCAATTTGTGTCACTGCAGTCTCTCCCTGCTCCACACAGCGTCCTGTCCCTACACTGAAATAAGACAGAATGTAAAATGGCCGCCAGATCAAGTCTATTTATAAGGTAGGGGGAATGTCCAATTGTCCATGTGCTGAAATGTCTCAATTGGCCGTCCTGTACCCCATGGTGGATGTGTCATCATGGGTCAAAGTTCTTTCACACTGTAAACACATATGTCCCCCGGGCGAACAGCGGCAATAGTCCGCCGATCGGGTGAATCGCAAACACGCAAAATTCGCAGCGAAACGACCGCCGGGCGAACAGTTCGGCCATCCCTATCTAGGATCTCTACAATTTATATATATATATATATATATATATATATATATATATATATATATATATATATATATATATATATATATATATATATATATAATGTTTGTGGGTTCTAAGTAATTTTCTAACAAAAAAAGATTTTAACTTGAAACCAACAAATGTCAGAAAAAGGTTTAGTGTTTTAAAGCGGGAGTCCGCCGGGAGTTCCGCCGTTTTTTTTTTTTTTTAAAAGCCAGCAGCTACAAATACTGCAGCTGCTGACTTTTAAAATAAGGACACTTACCCGCCCAGCGCGCCCGCGATGTCGGCACCCGAAGCCGATCTCTCGATCGTCTCTCGGGTGCTGCCGCCGCCATCTTGGGTATGGGAATCAGGAAGTGGAGCCTTTCGGCTTCATTTCCCGGTTCCCTACTGCGCATGCGCGAGTCGCGCTGCGCAATAAGGATGGACCCGCTGTCTCTGGGATCTGTGTGTTTCCCAGCAGGCAGCGGGGGACTTTCGGAAAGGGGCGTAATCTACGCCCCTTTCCGCAGGGAGCTATCCCGGAAGTGGGTGCAGATACCTGTACTGTACAGGTACCTGCACCCCCCTCCCCCCTGAAAGGTGCCAATTGTGGCGCCGGAGGGGGGGAGGATTCCAATGAGCGGAAGGTCCACTTTAGGGTGGACCTCCGCTTTAAGTGGTTAAACTTTTCTCACTTACACATAAGTCTATTCCATTGACAAATTGTTACAATGTTTCTAGTGAAGATCACTGCTAAAGAATGTTCTGATTCTTGGCAGACTGCCCAGTTTTTTTTCTTCCTTTCTTTTGAGGGCTGTGGCTTCAGAAGAGCAGAGAGAATTCTTTGCATAGCAAGAATCGTGAAACACTTTTTTCAAGATCGCAAAGGGGAAAAAATCGCGATAACGATTTTTGACGATTAATCATGCAGCTCTAATAAGCGTATATTGATTGGTTTGCGCAAAAGTTATAGCATCTACAAACTATGGGAAAGATATGGTCAGAAACCATGAAATCAGATCGAGACAGAAGTGCAGTTAAATCACACTTGTTTAATAATAAAAGTAGAGAAAAATGTATTGCTGTGCCCTGGGGTGGCAATAAAAACACCCCGAGTAACGTGCCACATCCTAATATAGAAGAATTGAAGGATAAGGAAAAATTGACTTTAATGGCACGTATAGAAAAATATAACACATTTTAATAGTTTGCATACATTAACTACATATACAATGCACACATTCAATAAAACACATTTAAATATTAAGTGCAGATAAAGGACCCATTGATCAACCCAGAAAATAGAAGCCGCTAATATACTTCCTGTGGGACTATACTTAATATGCGTTGGAAAAGCCCACACTAGGATATGGCATTCGCTGTTGGGGTCTTCGAGAGTCCTTGAAGAATTAAAAAATGCTCAACATGTTTCATGACCAAGGTTGTCGCTTCTTCAGGAGATTCTGTATCTCTGATTATAGAAATAGATTGCAATTAGAATAAAATATAAATATTTTAATATATAGTTATTATAGTATGTATACATATGCATAACCATATATGTAAGTTAAGTGAACTCACCACACTTGGTGTTGAAGAAAAACGCTCACCCCTACTGATGGAACATTGCTACTGACCAATGAACCTCTCCTGATGGGAAAAGGAGAGGAAGACCATGGAACTCGGCACCAAGCACAGCAGAACAACAACCCAGGATATAAATTGAGATATGGGGGTACATCAGGTAGCTAGAACTAAAAGGTATACATGTTTCACTGAACTGGCTTATATATTGCTTGACATATACGACAATTGCGATAGTAAGCAATTCCATACTCACATAGATGCTGCATCCTGATTTCCACAGATACCCGTAGGCACTATAAAAGGTCTTATATAGGGACTGTGCTGTCTGAAAAGAGACGTAAGGTATGTTTGTACTTTGTAAAGCATATTCCCAAATATCAGAAATGTTCATATTAAAAGCTATTAAAGCTCATTATGGTTAATTGGGCTTGTATTTACAAGCTATAAATATATCTATAGGCATATATGTTTGGTATATAAGTGCTCGCCAGTATATTAGACTGTTAAAGTTAAATATGAATGATTTATTTTGGGATTAGAATAAATAAATGGGATAAATATAACCAAAATACCCAGATAAGCAAAACACATACTACCTGTCTAGGGCCGCTAATTAATATGCCTGAATCGGCCAACTTAGGTAACCATAGGCTCAAAAGATAGTATTGATGGTGTTTGTCCTATGAATATAAACGTAAACAGTACAGCCATTAAGTACAGAGAAAAGAGGCATTCAGGAGTGAAGCTCCTTTGTGTATGGAGTGCAGACAATAATGTATGCCGGATCTTTTATTGATGCCTTGTTGTTGAGTATTTTGTGCTATGGATTAAAGGTTGCTATAGTGTCTAATAGCAAGGCACGCTATACACACCTGATTTTGGACAATTTCTAGTTCATCAATATAGCTATGGGAAGGGGCTAGGTAAAGTCTGGACATACCCCATTCCCATTGTCCTATAACCTAACATTCTGAAGCTGATTTGCTAACGCAGGGAAGGATTTTCAGGCAATAAATTGTGTGAAGATTCACTCTACTTATCAAGTCACGTAAAAAGCAAACTCCAGTTTGTTTCATCTGCATGTGACTGGGTAATCAAAGTCAGCATGGGTACAATTTATCAAGTGAAGACTCTCAACTCCTTTAGCAAATCAGTCTCATTAACATATCATTTCCTTTATTAAAATGCTCCAGAAATAGTGTCCCCAAAAAGTGCCCTTCCATTCCTTTTCTGGTTGTAGGGGGGGTGGTTTGGTAGGTGGGTGATGACGGACCTTTCCTCCATGCTTCCTGTTAAATCGCTGGGTGCCAAATTCTGGATCACATCACAAGACTACTGCCCTGGGAAGGATCTTTGGGCTACTGCCAAGTGGTGTCTGTGGCCACTTATTCTATCACAGTGTTAGGACCTGGGCTTGAGCCTGGGACCTCTGGTGTGTCTGGCAGGGACTCTGCTTTCTGAGCCACCTGGAATACTGGACAGCTCCTTGGACAACTCCTTGAATGATCTTGTCTTGAATTTTGTTTGCCTTGAACCTTGAACCCTTTGCTCCTCCCATGAACTTCCTGATTTATGCCATGTCTCTGCACTTCCTGGTTGCCAGAATATTGTGCCTTCACCAGCCAATATCTTGCTCCTGTCTCTCCTGCTGCCGACCGTATCCTCGCTATCATTCGTTACCGACATTTGGCTTGTTCCTGGACTACGCTTCTGCTGAATCCCAAACTGCAACTATTTGTTACCGACTTTTGGCTTGTTTCTCAACTACGCTTCTGCTTGATCGCTACCTGCTATATCCGCTACCAGACCCTGGCTTGCTCACCTCCTGGTGGGGCTATCCTGAGGACTGCGACCTGGCACTAACACACAGCAAAGCCCATCTCCACCTTCAGGAGCTCTGGTGAATACCGGTTAGTGCTTAGACCCCGCACCTCAGGTGAACCCGTGTCATCAGCCAGGGTGACCTGTGTTGAATACCTGCTCTGCTGCTATAGCTACTGGCCTCTGAGCCTGACTTTAGACAGTGACAGAATATTCTGGCCAAAAACATGGAGGCCGTTGTAGCAGCTGCTGTGGCTCCTCTCAGGGTTCAAATCGCTGAGTTTCAGACATTTGGTGTTAACTACCAGGAAACTTTTTCTGAGTTACAAATTGAAGTGAAAGGTCTACAAGAGGAAATCCTTGATCTACACAAACAATTGCGGGATTTTCATGCCCGAGATACTGCTGCCATAGATACTAATGCACGAATGCCCCTACCACTCAAGTTTAGTGGAGACCGCCGCCATTATAGAGGATTCCTTAATCAATGTCATATATACTTTCAGATGCAATCTGCTGCATTCACTTCTGACAGGAAAAACGTGCTGTTTATTATCAACCTCCTGACTGAGGAAGCCTGGGCCTCCCCTTATGTGGAGAAAGATGATGTCATCCTGGATAATTTTGATTCTTTTGTGACTGCGATGAACCAAGTTTTCGATGATCCTAACCGCTGTGCTACTGCTGAGGCAAAACTGCACAATTTATGGCAGGGAAGACGCTCTGTTGCAGAGTACACAACTGAATTCTGACGTTGGATCTCAGATACCAATTGGAATCCAGCAGCACAAAAGAGTCAGTTCCGTCAAGGACTCTCGGAACAAGTAAAAGATGAGCTTGCCAGAGTAGAAAGTCCTGATGACCTCGAAGCTTTTATTAAATTATGTATTCGAATTGATCAGAGACTTACTGAAAGGAGAAAGGAGAGACTGGGAATCCTAGGCAGTAATGGTGGCATGCGTTTTTCTACTACTCAGTATCCTCCTAAGGGTCCAAGAGTTTTTCCTGATTCTGACACTCCTGGACCTATGCAGGTGGATGCTATTAAAAGATCTATTACTACTCCGGAGAAAGAAAGAAGACTTTCAGAAAACGTATGTCTTTATTGTGGAGACTCTGGACATTACGAAGTTAATTGTCCCAATAAATTTAAAAGAACAATTGCAGCAACGGATGTTACAGTATCTGAACAAATAAACTCAATTTCTCAGTCCATCTCTTCTTTGATTCAGGAAACAAATAAAGTTAATTCTTTATCAACTCATTTTGTCATCCCTATAAAGCTTATTGTTGAAAGCAATGAAATACCTTGCTCTGCTATGCTGGACTCAGGGGCTGGGGGAAACTTCATCGACATCGAATTTGCCCAAAGTAATAACATTCAAATAAGAAATAAACTCGCCCCAATTGATATGGAAACTGTGGATGGCTCACCTTTGTCTTCAGGCCCTGTTACCCACGAAACAATCCCACTTAAACTCCTAATTGAAACTGACCATCAGGAGACTATCAGCTTTGAGCTGATTACATCACCCAAGTTCCCTATTATCCTTGGCCTTCCTTGGTTCTCTATCCATAATCCCTCCATCAACTGGAAGACACGTTCTTTAAACTTTACATCTGACCATTGCAAGAAACATTGCAAAGAATCTTATCAAATAAGCCCTCCACCAACCCAAGATTTACAAGCAGTTTTGGCAACTATCCAGTCATACGACAAGCTACCTCCACAATATCTTGAGTTTCGGGACTTTTGTGATAAAAAGAACGCAGATCAGCTGCCTCCTCATCGCTCTTATGATTGTCCCATTGAATTGCTTCCAGGGGCAGAAATACTATTTGGTCGCCTTTATTCTTTATCAGAACCTGAACTGAAAGTGCTCAGGGAGTGGATTAATGAGAATCTTGAGAAGGGTTTTATCAGACAATCAACCTCTCCTGCTGGCGCAGCCTTATTCTTCGTGACGAAAAAGGACTCCACCCTGCGTCCGTGTATTGACTACAGAGATTTAAATAAGATCACAATTAAGAATCGCTATCCACTCCCACTGATTCCAGAAATTCTCGAGAGAGACTCCGCTCTGCCAAGCTCTTTACCAAATTAGATTTACTGGGGGCATACAACCTTGTCCATATTCATCCTGGAGATGAATGGAAAACTGCTTTCAGAACCAGATATGGACATTTTGAGTCTTTGGTCATGCCCTTTGGGCTTTGCAATGCTCCTGCAACTTTTCAACATTTTATTAATGATGCTTTTCGAGATTTGCTTGATCATTTTGTAATAGCATATTTGGATGACATTCTCATGTTCTCTGATACTTTGGAAGAACACCGCAAGCATGTCCGTATTGTTTTCGAGACATTAAGGCGGAATCAACTTTACATCAAACTAGAGAAATGCGAGTTTGAACAAACTCAGATCCAGTTCTTGGGATACATAATCTCTTCTGAAGGGGTAAGCATGGATTCTGATAAGATCAAAGCTGTGGTGGATTGACCTGCCCCTAAGAATGTTAAAGAGATACAGCGATTTGTTGGATTTGCCAACTTTTACAGAAGATTTATAAGGAATTTCTCCAAGGTAATTGCTCCAATTACACAGCTGACAAAGAAAGGGGTGCCATTTTGTGGTCACCCGAGGCACAGGCTGTCTTTAGTAAACTGAAAACTCTCTTTACTTCTGCACCAATACTGGTACATCCAGATCCAGAACTACCTTTCATCGTAGAAGTTGATGCTTCTAATTCTGCCGTGGGAGCTATCCTTTCTCAGCGAATGGGAGAAAAAATGCAGCTTCATCCTTATTTCTCTCGACTGATGTCTTCAGCCGAGATGAATTATGACATTGGAAACAAGAGGCTTCTGGCAATTAAGGAAGCATTTTCTGAGTGGAGGCATCTGCTGGAAGGAGCTAAGCACCCTGTAACCGTTCTCACCGATCATAAAAATTTAGAATTTATTAGGTCTGCTAAAAGGTTGTCATCTAGACAAGCACGTAGGACCCTTTTCTTTTCCAGGTTGAATTTTTTTATCTCATACCGCCCTGGGTCAAGGAATGGTAAGGCTGATGCCCTATCACGGATGTTGTCTGGGCCTCTCCAGGAAAGCACCTCTGAATGTACAATCCTGCCTCAAAAGAACTTTCTAGGGGCCATGAGTTTTAAAGACATTTCTTAATCTTCTCAAGGAGTATGAGAATGACCCACTTCTTAATAATCCTCCTAAGGACATTAACCTCAAGTACAACAATGGTTTTTGGACTCAAGCGCATTGCCTCTATGTACCTGAATCAGTTCGGGTAGAAGCCCTCAGATTGGTACACGACTCTAAACTTGCTGGTCATTTTGGGGTTTCTAAGACAGAAGAACTCTTATCACGTTCCTTTTGGTGGCCTGGGTACAAGAAAGATGTAAAGAGTTATGTGGCTTCATGTCTAACCTGTGCTCACAATAAGACACCTCAATCTTCTCCTCTGGGTTACTTCTACCACTGCCTGTTCCATCAAGACCATGGGGGTCAATTTCTATGGACTTTGTGGTTGACCTTCCTTTTTCAAAAGGGATGACCACCATTCTGGTAGTCGTTGACCGTCTCACTAAGATGGCTCATTTTATTCCAGTTAAAGGGGTACCCTCCGCCAAACATACTGCTGAGGTAATGGTTAGAGAAGTTTTTAAACTTCATGGAATTCCTGATGATGTGGTGTCTGACAGAGGGGTACAGTTTACCTCAAAATTTTGGAGAAGTTTTTGCTCAGATTTGGGTGTAACAGTCAATCTGTCCTCAGCTTTTCATCTGCAGTCTAATGGTCAGACCGAGGGGACCAATCAAACTCTGGAGCAATACCTTCGATGTTTTGTGAGTTATCTTCAGGATGACTGGGTGGACTACCTTCCTACGGCAGAGTTTGCTTATAATAACTCTAAACGTAGCTCCACTTCCCAAAGCCCATTTTTCTTAAAAACCGGGTATCATCCAGTTTTTATTCCTGATCTCCCCATCATAACTTCAATTCCTGCTGTTACCAACAGAATAACTTCATTACATGAGATTCAGGAGAAATTGACTGATACATTGAAGGAGGCGCAGGAATATTACAAGAAGGCTGCTGACAGACATCGTAGGTCTATTCCCACTTTTCAAGTAGGTGAGAAAGTTTGGTTATCTACCAAAAATTTAAAAGTTCAAGTTCCATGTGCTAAGTTGGGTCAAAAGTTTATGGGACCTTTTGAGATTTCTGCTCAAATCAACCAGGTCACTTTTCGCCTAAAACTTCCTGACAATATGAAGATTCACCCTGTGTTTCATATATCGCTACTCAAACCATTTTATGAAAATACTTTTTCTGGAAGAATGTATCCTCCTCCTCCACCTTTTGAGGTACAGGGTGAAGAAGAATTTGTGGTGGAAAAAATTCTTGACTCCAGGATCTCTAGGAACAAATTGCAATATTTGGTTCAATGGGAAGGATATGGGCCAGAAGAAAATTCTTGGGAGCCTGAAAAGAATGTTCATGCCCCTAGATTAACAAGGGAATTCCACCAGAGGTTTCCTCAGAAGCCTGGCCCTAAGATGTCCAGGGGACATCCTGGGAGGAGGGGAGTACTGTTAAGACCTGGGCTTGAACCTGGGACCTCTGGTGTGTCTGGCAGGGACTCTGCTTACTGAGCCACCTGTAATGCTGGACAGCTCCTTGGACAATTCCTTGAATGATCTTGTCTTGAATCTTGCCTTGAACCTTGAACCCTTTGCTCCTCCCATGAACTTCCTGATTTAAGCCATGTCTCTGCACTTCCTGGTTGCCAGAATATTGTGCCTTCACCAGCCAATATCTTGCTCCTGTCTCTCCTGCTGCCGACCGTATCCTCGCTATCATTCGTTACCGACATTTGGCTTGTTCCTGGACTACGCTTCTGCTGAATCCCAACCTGCAACTATTTGTTACCGACTTTTGGCTTGTTTCTCAACTACGCTTCTGCTTGATCCCTACCGGCTATATCCGCTACCAGACCCCAGCTTGCTCACCTCCTGGTGGGGCTATTTTGAGGACCACAACCTGGCACTAACACGCAGCAAAGCCCATCTCCACCTTCAGGAGCTCTGGTGAATACCAGTTAGTGCTTAGACCCCGCACCTCAGATGAACCCGTGTCATCAGCCAGGTTGACCTGTGTGAATACCTGCTCTGCTGCTATAGCTACTGGCCTCTGAGCCTGACTCCAGACCCTGACACACAGGGGTAACACCTTGCCCAAAGGTGCGCTTACCAATGCCAAGGGCAAGGCAGGGGCCAAGGTCATATTGTCTCTTGTCCTACACATTTGCACAGGTGTATGTGTGGCATGAGGAGGCATCCTGCCTGTGGCCAATCATAGCTCAGGCTGTGTAGTGCACGCCCCACACTATATAAGGCCGCCTTTGAGGCGGCTTCGTGTAGTGTGTTACTTAGCATCTGAAGCAGTGGGTGTTCTGTGTACCTTCAACACAGTACACACCAATCGTTTTTGGCTGATTTCCTATCTTGCTGCTGTGTAGTGGTTGTTGTCTGTGCCCTGACTGCAGTATACACCACTATATTCACCTCACCTATATAGCTAGTGATCTAGCTTTAACCACTTAACAACTGCCCATTGCCGATTAACGGCTTCAGGGGGGTTGTTTAACTCTGAGAGGCCGTTAATTAACGGCCTCCCAGAATTCTGCTCTCGTGTGCCCCGAGGTGTGCGCACTCGAGAGCATCCGTGACCGCCGGGTCGCATCACGGATCACGGTAAACGGCCGCTCATAGCGGCCGTTTACCACGTGATTGCTCCGTCAAATGACGGAGTGATCACTTGGAAACAAACTGGCGTCATGTTATGACGCCTGTTCCTCCCTCCCCTCTCTGTACCGATCGGTACAGCGGAGGGGAAAGAGATCGGTGTCAGCAGCGATGTGGGCTGCATCTGCAGTGCCCACATCGCTGCTCACCGAATTTAACCCCTCAATTCCCTGCCAATACTCTGCAATACCAGTGCATACTCTGCAGTACCCTGCCATTACTCTGCAGTACCCCGCCATTACTCTGCAGTGCAGTACCATGCCATTACTCTGCAGTGCAGTACCCTGCCATTACTCTGCAGTACCCCCCATTACTCTGCAGTACCCCCAATACTCTGCAGTACCCTGTCATTACTCTGTAGTACCCCCCAATACTCTGCAGTACCCTGCTATTACTCTGTAGTACCCCGCCAATACCCCGCCAATACTCTGTAATACCCTGCCATAAATTGCCATACCCAGCCATACTCAGAGATACCCAGCCATACTCAGAGATACCCAGCCATACTCGGTGATACCCTGAAATACCCAGCCATAGACGCCCCCCACCCCTCACCGCCCTCCGGTGCTTCTACCAACTCGCCAGTACGATCAAAGCCAGAATCTTTTTTTTATTTTTTATTTCAGGCTTCCCAGCCTAGAGGTGAGATGTGGGGTCATATTGACCCCCCAGATTTCACTGTAAAGAGGACCTGTCACCCCATATTCCTATTACAAGGGATGTTTACATTTCTTGTAATAGGAATAAAAGTGATCAAAAATATATTTTTGGGGAAAAAAATGTCAAACTAACATAAATAAAGTAAAATGAACAATAAAAAAATAAAATAAAAATTAAAGCGCTCATGTCCCCATGTGCTCGCATGTGCCACACATGTGAGGTATCGCCGAGAATGTTAGAGCGAGAGCAATAATTCTAGTCCTAGACCTCCTCTGCAACTCAAAACATGTAACCAGTAAAAAAAAAATTAAAGCGTCGCCTATGGGGATTTTTTAAGTAGCGACGTTTGGCGCCATTCCACGGGCATGTGCAATTTTGAAGAGTGACATGTTTGATATCTATTTACTCAGCATAACTTCATCTTTCACTTTATGCAAACATTGGGCTAACAAGTGGTTAATAATAGAGCTTGCAGTCAGTAGTGTTAGGAGATAGTGCGTGCTGTCTGCGTGCTCTGTACCCAGTACATACCGCTATAATATAGGGCAGGCCCCTACTTTCAAACATCCAACTTACAAACATCTCCTACTTGCAAACGCAAGGAGACAGCAGCAAGTGAGATGAAAAAAGATGGACGACAAAACAAATTATACAGGGGTGATAACCCTTCCCTATGTTTTCCAAAAAGCTTAAAAATAGTTTTTTTGACTGGAGCTACACTTTAAAAATGTACCGGTTGAAAATGACAAACAGATTCAACTTAACACAACAAACCTACACAGTCCCTGTCTTGTTTGCACCGCCTGTATACTGCTGTTCTGAGTATATAGGGCCTGGGGGCCACACGCATTTCCTTTTTTTAATATGGGTACGGGGTTCCCCTTAATATGCGTACAAGACCCAAATAGGCTGGTAATGGGCAGGGAGGGCTACCCATGCCATGTTTCTCAATGATTTTCAACCATATTGCAGGAACCAGATATAACATTAAAACCGCAAACAGTTTTAAATGGTGTTATTTCCGTTTAATGTCATTTTGTGCAGGGACTGTTCTAAACACGGGAAACACGTGGCACTTCACAGGCATACTACAGACACCCCCCAGGCACCATATTTAAAGGAATATTTCACTTTTTTTTTTCACTTTAATCGTCATTAAAATCAGTGCTCCCGCCAAAACGGCAGTTTTTAAAACTTTTTTTTGCAGTGACCCATGTCCCCTGAGGCAGGAGGCAGGTCCCCAAACCCTTTTTAGGACACTATCTTGCATATTAGCCGTTAAAATTAGCACTTTCCAATTCGAACGTTCGAGTCCCATAGACTTCAATGGGGTTCTAACGTTCGTACCGAACGCGGGGGTTGTTCGCAAGTTCTGGTGCGAACCGAACCGGGGGGTGTTCGGCTCATCCCTATTCACCATCACTGGCCTATAAGATGCAGTAACATCTTTTTCCTAACTGAACCTAACTCTTAGAGGTCATTCTAAGCTTGGCGGTGCTCTAACAGAGAAGTCTATGTTCCCTCCAGCGAATTGGCATTCTAGAGCAGACCAGAGGTCCCAGCAAGTCTAATGCCCCGTACACACGAGCGGACTTTTCGACATCCAAACTCCGACGGACTGAGTCCGTCAGACTATCCGATCGTGTGTGGGCTGCAACGGACTTTAGAAATGAAGCATGCTTCAAATTTTCCCGACGGAACTCCACCGGACCCGGTCCCCTTCGAAAAATTTGCTCGTGTGTGTGCTACTCCGACGGACTAAAACCGACGCTAGGGCAGCTATTGGCTACTGTCTATGAACTTCCTACGTCGAATCCAGTCGTACGTCATCACGTTCGACTCCGTCGGAGTTTGGTGTGATGGTGTGTGGTCAAGTCCGTTCGGTCGAAAAGTCCGCCAAAACTCTGTCGGAACTCCGGCGGAACTCCTTTGGAGGTCTGTCAGACTTAATCCCTCTCGTGTGTACGGGGCATTAGTGTAGGTTCTCCATGAGTTTCCTCAAGTGTTCCCTGGAGCTCCCTAGGATTTGGACCTCTTCCCTTTTATAGAACACAGGAGGGAGGCTGTACCCCAGCGAAAGGCTGTGCACACACCTGGGAAAAGGCATAAAAACATTAACTCCTTCCCCATGTCTTGGGCAGCTGGGTGCTAACTATGCATACACAGTAGGCAACCTGCCTTTATGGTGACAACCCAAAATTTGGGATTTTCTTTCACCCTTGGTGAAACAGTGAATAGGACAATCAGAGAGGTTGAATCTCCTTAATGTGGGCACAGACAGCAATGAAAACCAGACAGGGTTTCTGATCCTTCTCTACTCTATCCAAAACTAAAAACACAAAACTACCTTTTAGTTATGCTATCTAGCGCCAAAGCATCAGGCAGGTGGTCTCTGACAAAATAAATACTTTTAATTTTAACCTGTTAAGTCTTGTGATTAGTGCCACAGCATTGGTTAGGTGGTCTATGCCAAAGTATGATAAGTGCTTAGACCAGTGGTTGTCAACCTATGCGCTAAAGGGGGCCTCAAATGTGGCCCCTGATATCACCCAAGGGCCGCATATACTGTTCAATATATGAAATGCTTGAGAGAACTGTCAGAAACTGCAGACCTAATAGAGGAAATGAGTGTCAGAGTGTGAACATGCTACATTTTTGACTGGGGATATGCTTCAGAAGATAATATGAAACTGAGAACATGTTACAGGTGGCTAGTAGAGATCAATATGCAAAAAAATAAAAATTCTGTGCTCGGTGTATCACAAACCCTCAGTGTGTAGAAAAACTCGGTAAAAGAGACAGCTGCACTTGCTCTATCTCACATAACAACTATGCCCGCCAGGGTGCTGGGCGATTTGTGTATGTGATGCCTGTTTACTCCTTTTACGTGTAAGTAGATTACGTTTTTTCAGTAAGTATGGTTTTAGATACTGCACAATGAGTGTTCCTCTTCCTCTCTGCATATGATATCTGGTCCCACCCATGGTGACGGGTATATTTCCCTACAGGGCTGCTGTTAAAAAACAGGGGGCCCCATCCAGCCTACCTTACAGGGCCCCCCACCTCCAAAAATATCAGATGCTATGCTTCGTATCCATGGCAGCAACTGTACCCAATTAACTCAATAGCATGGCACTGCAAACTCCCCGCAACCATGTGCATAGCATGAGGTTGTGGTGTGCTATTCTGGGGTTAAAACAGGCAGTGAGGAGGCAATATAAAACATTTGAACAAGTCCTTAATTTATTTGTTTTGTTTTTCAAACTTTATTCTGTATTTATTTATTTAAAAAAAATTCAACTGCACTGTTGGGGGAAGGGGGGCTTTGGTGAAATATCAGGGGTCTAAAAAGGGACACAAAAGGTACTGAGGACAGAGATTCAACAGTCCCTTTCTCTGCAGCCTCAGCTGAACTGGATCCACGAATGTCAGCAATAAGGCAGTACAGCTGGCTCTCCTGCTCAGCAGCTGCCCGGGCCCCCCTTTTGAACCAATGGGGCCCGGTCCCTATATAGGAGGGTTGGCTGCACTGTCTTATCAGTGGCCCTGTTGCCCTAGACTTGTTGTCTGATGGTGAACTGAGAAGCAATATTGGGAGTGTGTACAGCTGTCGGGAATGCTTAGTGATCCTGGGCGGAGCCGAGCTGCATAATATTTATCCATCCATCCAATTGAGAGTTTTTCTTACTAAGGCACAGCCAGACCTTTCAAAGAGGTCTGAGGCCGCGTACACACGGGCGGACTGTTCGTCCAACTTTGTCCGCTGAACAGTGTTTCAGCGGACAGTCCGCTCGTGTGTGGGCTTCAGCGGACAGTTTCAGCGGACAGTCTGACGAACAAAGTTTTTCGGAATTTCCGTAAGACTGTCCGCTGAAACTTGGTTTGAGCGGACAGTCCGCTCGTGTGTAGGCTTGTTCGGCAAACTAAGTCTCGCGCATGCTCAGAAAGAATTTACATGGCGAAGGTTGCATTGCAGTGTATCGGACGCTGAATTTCTCGTCCCGTCGTACGTGCCGTTCACGTCATCGCGCAAGTTTGCAGCGGACTGTTCGTTCGTCGTGTGTGGTCAAGTCCGTTCATGCTAATTTTGAACGGACTGTTTGTCAAACTGTTTGACGAACCTAGTTGGGCGGACAGTCCGCCCGTGTGTACGCGGCCTTAGTGTCTGGTAAGAGGTGCTATTTTAAGGGAAGCACAATTGGGTGATCACCTGTAGCACAGGATTTTAATGAAGCACACGAATGGAAAACTTTATTATTAATATACAGTTAGGTCCATATATATTTGGACCCAGGCACATTGGTCATGCTTTTGGCCTCTGTATGCCACCAGAATAATATTTAAATGAAAAAATACAAATTAATTTGAAGTGCAGACTTTCAGTTTTGATTCAAGGGGTTGAACATAAATATCAATAGTGATGGCCGAACGGTTCGCCCGGCGGTCGTTTCGCGGCGAATTTCCGACATTCGCGGTCCGCACGTTCGAACGCCTTTTTCCGTCGTTCGCCGCGGCGGACTTACGTGTTTAATGTATACAAGAACTTTAACCTTTGGTGACACGTTTATCATGTGATACAGGACAGCCAATTGAGACATGACAGCACATGGACACTTGTACATTCCCCCTAACCTATAAATACACCCGATCCGGTGGCCATTTTACATTCTTTCTTCTGTTACGATAGGGACAGGTTCCTGTGTGGAGTAGGGAGAGATAAACCACTAGCTATTTGGTACACAAAAGTTCTTTTCAGGACTGGTATAGGTGTTAGGTGTTGATAGGTTTGCTGTGCTGCTGATTCTTGCAGCAGCCTGAGTGTCTTTTGTTAGTTTAGAGAAAGGGAAAGGACGGTGTATGCTACAGGGACAGCCAGATTAGTCTTTCATCATCATCATCATCATCATCATCATTAGCTGTTACTATCAAGGTCCACAAAAGAGCTGTTCCAGTAACCACTAATCGTTCTCTTTTTTTGCCAATTTGTATAGGGACAGGAAGGAAGCAGTGTTGTCAGGCAGTGAGGGTAATTTTAAAGACTTGCTGTTATTATTAGTTCCACAAAGGTTCTTTTCAGGACTGGTATCAGTGGTACAGTAATAGGCTTGTACATGTATAATATTCTTTCTTCCAAATATAGAAAGGATATTATACTTGACTGCTGCCCTTCTGCTGCAGTCTGCTAAACATTCACAACTCACTTGTTCCACAAAAGTTCTTATAAGGACTGGTAACTTGGTATAGGGTGCTACGGTACATAGGCTTGAGTGCGGTACAGTCTGCTGTTCTGTAAGGACCGCTATCGGTCCACAATAGATAGGGTTGACGTGCACCACTGCTGACCGCTGCCCTATACTGCAGCAGTCCTTCAGCGGTATAGGGACTGACGTACAGTCTGCTAATCACTAACACACAACCTGCTTGTTCCACAAAAGTTCTTATAAGGACTGGTAACTTGGTATAGGGTGCTACGGTACATAGGCTTGAGTGCGGTACAGTCTGCTGTTCTGTAAGGACCGCTATCGGTCCACAATAGATAGGGTTGACGTGCACCACTGCTGACCGCTGCCCTATACTGCAGCAGTCCTTCAGCGGTATAGGGACTGACGTACAGTCTGCTAAACACTAATACACAACCTGCTTGGTCCACAAAAGTTCTTATAAGGACTGGTAACTTGGTATAGGGTGCTACGGTACATAGGCTTGAGTGCGGTACAGTCTGCTGTTCTGTAAGGACCGCTATCGGTCCACAATAGATAGGGTTGACGTGCACCACTGCTGACCGCTCACCTATACTGCAGCAGTCCTTCAGCGGTATAGGGACTGACGTACAGTCTGCTAATCACTAACACACAACCTGCTTGTTCCACAAAAGTTCTTATAAGGACTGGTAACTTGGTATAGGGTGCTACGGTACATAGGCTTGAGTGCGGTACAGTCTGCTGTTCTGTAAGGACCGCTATCGGTCCACAATAGATAGGGTTGACGTGCACCACTGCTGACCGCTGCCCTATACTGCAGCAGTCCTTCAGCGGTATAGGGACTGACGTACAGTCTGCTAAACACTAATACACAACCTGCTTGGTCCACAAAAGTTCTTATAAGGACTGGTAACTTGGTATAGGGTGCTACGGTACATAGGCTTGAGTGCGGTACAGTCTGCTGTTCTGTAAGGACCGCTATCGGTCCACAATAGATAGGGTTGACGTGCACCACTGCTGACCGCTGCCCTATACTGCAGCAGTCCTTCAGCGGTATAGGGACTGACGTACAGTCTGCTAAACACTAATACACAACCTGCTTGGTCCACAAAAGTTCTTATAAGGACTGGTAACTTGGTATAGGGTGCTACGGTACATAGGCTTGAGTGCGGTACAGTCTGCTGTTCTGTAAGGACCGCTATAGGTCCACAATAGATAGGGTTGACGTGCACCACTGCTGACCGCTCACCTATACTGCAGCAGTCCTTCAGCGGTATAGGGACTGACGTACAGTCTGCTAATCACTAACACACAACCTGCTTGTTCCACAAAAGTTCTTATAAGGACTGGTAACTTGGTATAGGGTGCTACGGTACATAGGCTTGAGTGCGGTACAGTCTGCTGTTCTGTAAGGACCGCTATCGGTCCACAATAGATAGGGTTGACGTGCACCACTGCTGACCGCTGCCCTATACTGCAGCAGTCCTTCAGCGGTATAGGGACTGACGTACAGTCTGCTAAACACTAATACACAACCTGCTTGGTCCACAAAAGTTCTTATAAGGACTGGTAACTTGGTATAGGGTGCTACGGTACATAGGCTTGAGTGCGGTACAGTCTGCTGTTCTTTAAGGACCGCTATCGGTCCACAATAGATAGGGTTGACGTGCACCACTGCTGACCGCTCACCTATACTGCAGCAGTCCTTCAGCGGTATAGGGACTGACGTACAGTCTGCTAATCACTAACACACAACCTGCTTGTTCCACAAAAGTTCTTATAAGGACTGGTAACTTGGTATAGGGTGCTACGGTACATAGGCTTGAGTGCGGTACAGTCTGCTGTTCTGTAAGGACCGCTATCGGTCCACAATAGATAGGGTTGACGTGCACCACTGCTGACCGCTGCCCTATACTGCAGCAGTCCTTCAGCGGTATAGGGACTGACGTACAGTCTGCTAAACACTAATACACAACCTGCTTGGTCCACAAAAGTTCTTATAAGGACTGGTAACTTGGTATAGGGTGCTACGGTACATAGGCTTGAGTGCGGTACAGTCTGCTGTTCTGTAAGGACCGCTATCGGTCCACAATAGATAGGGTTGACGTGCACCACTGCTGACCGCTGCCCTATACTGCAGCAGTCCTTCAGCGGTATAGGGACTGACGTACAGTCTGCTAAACACTAATACACAACCTGCTTGGTCCACAAAAGTTCTTATAAGGACTGGTAACTTGGTATAGGGTGCTACGGTACATAGGCTTGAGTGCGGTACAGTCTGCTGTTCTGTAAGGACCGCTATCGGTCCACAATAGATAGGGTTGACGTGCACCACTGCTGACCGCTCACCTATACTGCAGCAGTCCTTCAGCGGTATAGGGACTGACGTACAGTCTGCTAAACACTAATACACAACCTGCTTGGTCCACAAAAGTTCTTATAAGGACTGGTAACTTGGTATAGGGTGCTACGGTACATAGGCTTGAGTGCGGTACAGTCTGCTGTTCTGTAAGGACCGCTATAGGTCCACAATAGATAGGGTTGACGTGCACCACTGCTGACCGCTGCCCTATACTGCAGCAGTCCTTCATCGGTATAGGGACTAAGAGTTTTGTCACAGGGTCATTTAAAAAATGACAGGCAGAGGAAGAGGCAGGCCCTTCCGCAGGGGTGGTAGGGGTAGGGCAGGAGCAACAGGCTTGAGCCAAAGTGGGAAGTTGCAGAAGGTGCGTTCAATTACTTTAAAGGATGCACCAGACTTGGTTGAGTGGCTCGCTCAGCCTTACTCTTCTGCACCCTCCTCATCCTCTCGATCTGCACCCTCTTCTTCACTCTCTGCTATGTGCACCCCCAAAGACACTACCACCAACAACACGACCACCACCACCACCACCACATACCTTCCGCTTGAGTCACTGGAATTATTTTCCGATCCATATCAAGAGGACATTTCTGATGCGCAGCCACTCTTGGTATTGGATCAGGAAGAGGAGGTAGCAACAAGCGCTACTCAGCAGTCTGACGCCAGTACCCAGATCAGCCCAAGGAGGAGGTTGGTCCCCGGTGTTGCTGCCTACTCCGAGATCTCTACTTATAGCGGTGGGGAAGGTGACGTTGATGATGACGTGTCTAGTGATGTCACGTGGGTGCCCACAAGAGAGGAAGAGGAGGGGAGTTCAGAGGGAGATATGGACCAGCAGATAGGGAGGAGAAGCAGCAATGACTTACATTGCACAGCAGGGACAAAGCAGACTGCAAATGTATCAGGAGCGAGTCATCGACCATGTACGGTCACATCTGGCGCTCCCAGGACACCGGCACATGGCTCCGCAGTGTGGGCTTTTTTTAACGTGTCCGCTGCTGACAATAGCGTTGCCATCTGCAATCTTTGCAGTCAACGCGTTAGTCGCGGTAAGCCCAATACTCACCTAGGGACGACCGCCTTAAGAAGGCACATGAGCAGCCATCACCGAGCCCAGTGGGAGCAACGGAACACACAAAGCCACACTGCAGGCTCTCACCGTCCAGCCTCGTCTTCTACTTCTCCTTCTCCTCTCTCCTCACAATTGTCCTCCACTCCACCTTCCATCACGCCAAGCTCACATTTTTCTGCAAAAAGGCAGGCTTCCGTGGGCCTAATGTTTGAGCGTAAAAAAATGATGACGCCGGATAACCCTCTTGCCCAACGGTTGGCGGCTGGCTTGTCAGAACTCATAGCCCGCCAACTACTGCCATATAAACTGGTGGACTCGGAGGCCTTTCGCAAATTTGTGGCCATTGGAACACCACAATGGAAGGTCCCAGGAAGGAAGTATTTCTCAGAGAAGGGCATCCCAGAGCTATATGGCCATGTTCAGCGGCAAGTGAATGTATCTCTGGCACACAGTGTCGGTGCCAAGATACATCTGACCACAGACACGTGGTCTAGCAAACACGGGCAGGGAAGGTATATCAGTTTTACTGCCCACTGGGTGAACCTTCTGACGGCCGTCAAGCATGTAACCCGTGGCACCCGTGTAGATTTGGTTTTACCGCCACGGATTGCATGCAGGCCTGACTCTTCTTCTCCTCCTCCTACTCCATCCTCCTCCCTCTCCTCCTCAGCTGCCTCCTCCTTTTCCGCTGCTAGCGTCTCTTCCACTGCACCGCCCAAGCTCCCCAGAACCTATTCCACATGCCAGGTGAGACGTTGCCATGCCGTGCTGCGTCTGTTGTGCCTGGAAGCAAAGAGCCACACTGGCCCGGCACTCCTTTCAGCTTTGCGTTCACAGGCAGATGAGTGGCTAACACCGCTCAATTTGACAGTTGGTAAAGTGGTGTGTGACAACGGTGCCAATCTGCTTAGCGCATTGAAACAGGGCAAAATCACGCACGTGCCGTGCATGGCACACGTCTTAAACTTGGTCGTGCAGCGATTCCTTGTCAAATACCCTGGGGTCCAGGACATCTTGCGGCAGGCAAGGAAAATCTCGGCCCATTTCAGAAGATCTTACACGGCCATGGCTCGCCTTGCTGACATTCAGCGGCGACACCATCTGCCGGTCAGACGTCTTATTTGCGATTGCCCGACGCGATGGAACTCAACCTTCTATATGCTTGATAGGCTGCTCCAGCAGAAACGTGCAGTTAACGTCTACCTGTATGAACTCTGCGAAAGAAACGGTTCTGGGGAGCTGGGTTTTTTTTCACCGCGCCAGTGGCTGCTCATGCGCGACACATGCAGACTTCTGCGGCCATTTGAGGAGATCACCAAACTGGTCAGTCGCAGCCATGGCGCCATCAGTGACATGGTACCTTATGCCTTCTTTCTGGAGCGTGCATTGCGTCGTGTCATTGATCAGGCTGTGGAGGAGCAGGAGCGGGAAGATGAGGAAGTCGCAATGCTGGATGAATTCCCAGGGGGGGCTACTCTATCTGAGACAAGTCAACAACAGGAGTCTGATGAGGAGTCAGAGGAGGATGGTGCCGGGGCGGATGAGCAGGAGCAAGAAGAGCATGCTTTAAACCTTTCTGGGATCCCTGTTGTGCGAGGATGGGGAGAGGAGAATGAAGAGGACGACATTATCCTGGATGATGAGCAGGAGCCAGGCCACCACACCGCTTCCACTTTAGTGCAAATGGGGGCCTTCATGCTCCAGTGTTTTAATAGGGACCCCCGTATAAAAAGCATGAGGGTCAAGGACCAGTACTGGGTGGCAACGTACTTAGACCCCCGGTACAAACACAAAATGGCGGAAATGTTACCGCCGTCGCAGAGGGCTGTCAGAATGCAGCACTTCCAGGCCTTGCTTCGAGAAATGCTGCATTCTGCTTTTGCGTGCGCTGGCAGAGGAGCAATTCCCACTCCCAGAGAAGGATTTGCGGGTACCAATCCAACAGCGCCTGCAAGAAGAGGCCGGTTTGAAGATGTGTTGGTGACTTCGGATATGAGGTCATTCTTTCAGCCGACCCATCGACAGGTGTCATCCGGATCCAGCATCAGGGAACGCCTAGACCGTCAGGTGTCCGACTACATTGGGTTAACGGCCGATGTGGACGCTCTGAGGAGTGATGAACCCCTAGACTACTGGGTGGGCAGGCTTGACCTCTGGCCAGAGCTTGCCCAATTTGCAATCGAACTGTTGGCTTGCCCCTCATCCAGTGTCCTGTCCGAAAGGACGTTCAGCGCAGCAGGGGGGATTGTGACCGATAAGCGTACTCGCCTAGCTCACCACAGTGTTAACTACCTCACATTTCTAAAAATGAATGAGGCATGGATCTCGGAGGAATTCAACACATGTGACCAGTAGACCATGTATATGTCTATAAACTATTTTTTTAATCAAGCACACAGACCTTCTTAATTCATTTGGCTCACTTCCTTGACCCAAAAAAGCACACCGTACTATATGCCCCTACCCTCCTCTTTGAAGAGGTTGAGCGGTGTCATATTTCTACTGGGGCTGCTTATGATATCCCTGTGCTGTGCTGACTTCCTCCTGGGGGTTCTTATTATGAAGGGATCACACTATCCCTGTGCTGTGCTGACTTCCTCCTGGGGGTTCTTATTATGAGGGGATCACACCATCCCTGTGCTGTGCTGACTTCCTCCTGGGGCTGCTTACGGTGCTGCTGTCAGTGCTGTATGTCACGGTGCTGCTGTCAGCGCTGTATGTCACGGTGCTGCTGTCAGCGCTGTATGTCACGGTGCTGCTGTCAGCGCTGTATGTCACGGTGCTGCTGTCAGCGCTGTATGTCACGGTGCTGCTGTCAGCGCTGTATGTCACGGTGCTGCTGTCAGCGCTGTATGTCACGGTGCTGCTGTCAGCGCTGTATGTCACGGTGCTGCTGTCAGCGCTGTATGTCACGGTGCTGCTGTCAGCGCTGTATGTCACGGTGCTGCTGTCAGCGCTGTATGTCACGGTGCTGCTGTCAGATGCCTCTATCACGGTGCATGTGTCATTCCGGTATGTCACGCTGCTGGTGATCATCTCCTGCACCCTCTTCTTTGCCTACCCTGGTCCCTGACCTTCCCTCTCCTCCATTGCCTTCATTAGCTCCATAGTCCTGAATTGTTAGAACAATTTCCCAAATAAAATAAAAATGCTTGTAGTTATCGATCCCAAATTCACCTCATACATGTATTATGTCATTGTCCAGATGGTGGGACTACGTTTTACCCCCTAATAATTACCACGTGGCCGCAAATTCGACATGAAGGTTTGCAAAGTTCGCCTCCCATTGAAGTCAATGGGGCCCGCGGCGAACGTTCGGTTTCGCGAACGTTTGGGTCCGTTCGCATTTCGCTTTCGCGAAACGTCCCGTCGGAAGTTCGTCCATCACTAAATATCAACCATGCAACCATTTTTATACATAGTCTCCTCATTTTCAGGGGCTCAAAGGTAATTGGACAAATAAATATATTCATAAATAAAATGTTCATTTTTATACACCCCCCCCCCCTTTTAGGGGCTTGAATGTAATTGGACAAATTCATATAATCATAAATAAAATGTTCATTTTTTATATTTTGTTGAGAATCCTTTACTGGCAATGACTTGAAATCTGGAACTCATTGATATTACCAAAGACTGGGTTTCCCCCTTTCTGGTGCTTTGACAGGCTCTAACTGCAGCTGTCTTCATTTGTTCTTTGTTGGTGGGTCTTTTTGCCTTTAGTTTTGCCTTCATCAAGTAAAATGCACGCTCAATTGGGTTGAGATCAGGTGATTGACTCAGCCATTGCAGAATATTCCACTTATTTTCCTTCAAAAGCTCCTGGGTTGCTTTTGCAGTGTGTTTTGGATCATTGTCCATCTGTACTGTGAAATGCCGTCCAATCAACCTTGCTGCATTTGGCTGAATCTGGGCTGAGAGTATATCTCTAAACACTTCAGAATCCAGCTGCTTCTGTCTATTGTCACATCATCAATAAAAACTAATGACCCAGTGCCACTGGAAGCCATGCATGCCCATGCCATCACACTGCCTCCACCACGTTTTACAGATGACATTGTGTGCTTTGGATCATGAGCTGTTCAAAGCCTTCTCCTCACTTTTTTCTTCGCATCATTCTGGTACAGATTAATCTAAGGCTCCTTTCACACTGGGGCAGTGGGGGCGTCGGCGGTAAAGTACCGCTATTGTTAGCGGCGCTTTACCATCAATTTCACAGTGCTATTTGGCCACTAGTGGGGCACTTTTACCCCCCGCTAGTGGCAGAGAAAGGTGAAAAACCACCACAAAGCGCTGCTGCAGCGGCGCTATGCCGATGGTATAGTCACACTGCCCCATTGATTTCAATAGGCAGGAGTGGTGAAGGAGTGGTGTATACACCGCTCCTTCACCGCTCCAAAAATGCTGCTGGCAGGACTTTTTTTAATGTCCTGCCAGTGCCTGCAAAGCACCCCAGTGTGAAAGGGGTCTTAGTTTCATCAGTCCAAAGAATGCTTTTCCAGAACTGGTCTGGCTTTTTTAGATGTTTTTTTGGCAAAGTCTAATTTGCCTTTTCTATTCTTCATGCTTATGAATGGTTTTCACCTTGTGGTGAACCCTCTGTATTTGCTCTTGTGAAGTCTTCTCTTGATTGTAGACTTTGATATGCCCACCTCCTGGAGAGTGTCTTTCACTTGTCTGGATGTTGTGAATGGGTTTTTCTTTACCATAGAGAGGATCCTGCGATCATCCACTACTGTTGTCTTCTGTGAACATCCAGGCCTTTTTATGTTGCTGAGCTCACCGGTGCATTCATCTTTCCTCAGAATGTACCAAACTGTTGATTTGGTCACGCCTAATGTTGCTGCCATCTCTCTGATGGATTTCTTTTGGTTTAGAAGCCTTACAATGGCCTGTTTCACTTGCATGGACAACTCATTTGAACGCATGATGTAGGTTCACAGAAATAGATTCCAAATTGAAATACCACGCGTAGAATCAACTCCAGACTATTTACCTGCTTAACTGATGAAGAAATAACAAAGGAGTTTCTCACACCTGGTCATGAAACAGCTTTTGATTCAATTGCCAATGACTTTTGGTCCCTTGAAAAGGGGGCGTGGCTATTAAGAGCTGTAATTCCTAAATCCTTCCTCCGATTTGGATGTACATACCCACAAATTAAACCTGAGAGTGTGCACTTTCAGCCCATATCAGCAGAGGCTGTGATTTAATTAGGCAAATTAGGCGATTGCCTTAGGCCTCGCCCACAGAAAGGGCCTCGCCATCGAGCGATTGCCTAATTTGCCTCTGAGGTGTTGTGCTGCACTGTCTGCTGCTGTGTGGAGTGTGGGACAGTCTCTCAAACGGCGGGGTGAGCGGGCGGCGGGCGCGCTGCACACAGCTGCAGACAGAGTGAGCTCCGTGGCGGTGGACGAGGGGGGTGATAAGAGTATCGTATGTCTGTGTAATATGCATGGCTTAGGCTGCCTGCGTGTCCAATAGCAGCAGCGCCGTCCTCCGAGTCCTAGCCCTTCCTTCCCCTAACGGCGGCCCCATTGCATGCCGGGAATTGTAGTTCTCCCACAGAGCACAGGCACATAGACTTCAACATGGCCGTCTGGTGCCTGTGCTCTGCAGAGACTACAACTCCCAGATTGCACTGCAGGGCAGAGCTAGCACATCATGTGTTGCTTCTCCAACTGAGTCCTGCTGCCTTTACCAATTTGTCACCAAGGCGAGGAGCAGGTACAGTTTATAACTATATATATATATATATATATATATATATATATATATATATATATATATATATATATATATATATATATATATATATATATGAAAAACCTAACAACAATGCACCCCCACCAAATCTAAGAGTCCAAAGGCCATATTAACTCTGCATTGACAAGACAGTTTTATTTTCACACATTCTAAAAATAACTTTTAATCTGCTTTACTGAGGATGCTTTACAGTGGCTGCGTTTGATGGGCACAGTGGGCTGCGTTTGATGGCACGGTGGCTGCAATTGATGGCACAGTGGCTGCGTTTAATGGCACGGTGCCTGCAATTGATGAGCACAGTGGCTGCGTTTGATGGCACAGTGGCTGCGTTTGATGGCACAGTGGCTGCGTTTGATGGGCACAGTGGCTGCATTTGATGGCACAGTGGCTGCAATTGATGGGCACAGTGGCTGTGTTTGATGGCACAGTGGCTGCGTTTGATGTCGCAGTGGCTGGGTTTGATGGGCACAGTGGCTGCGTTTGATGGCACAGTGGCTGCGTTTGATGGCACAGTGGCTGCATTTGATGGCACAGTGGCTGCATTTGATGGGCACGGTGGCTGCGTTTGATGGCACAGTGGCTGCGTTTGATGACACAGTGGCTGAGTTTGATGGCACGGTGGCTGCAATTGATGGGCACAGTGGCTGCGTTTGATGGCACAGTGGCTGCGATTAATGGCACGGTGGCTGCTTTTGATGGCACAGTGGCTGCATTTGATGGGCACAGTGGCTGAGTTTGATGGCACGGTGGCTGCAATTGATGGGCACAGTGGCTGCGTTTGATGGCACAGTGGCTGCGTTTAATGGCACAGTGGCTGCGATTAATGGCACGGTGGCTGCTTTTGATGGCACAGTGGCTGCATTTGATGGGCACAGTGGCTGAGTTTGATGGCACGGTGGCTGCGTTTGATGGCACAGTGGCTGCATTTGATGGCACAGTGGCTGCAATTGATGGGCACAGTGGCTGTGTTTGATGGCACAGTGGCTGCTTTTGATGGCACGGTGGCTGCGTTTGATGGGCACAGTGGCTGCGTTTGATGGGCACAGTGGCTGCGTTTGATGGGCACAGTGGCTGCGTTTGATGGCACAGTGGCTGCAATTGATGGCATAGTGGCTGCATTTGATGGGCACGGTGGCTGCGTTTGATGGCACAGTGGCTGCATTTGATGGCACAGTGGCTACGTTTGATGACACAGTGGCTGCGATTAATGGCACGGTGGCTGCTTTTGATGGCACAGTGGCTGCATTTGATGGGCACAGTGGCTGAGTTTGATGGCACGTGGCTGCAATTGATGGGCACAGTGGCTGCGTTTGATGGCACAGTGGCTGCGATTAATGGCACGGTGGCTGCTTTTGATGGCACAGTGGCTGCATTTGATGGGCACAGTGGCTGAGTTTGATGGCACGGTGGCTGCAATTGATGGGCACAGTGGCTGCGTTTGATGGGCACAGTGGCTGCGTTTGATGGCACAGTGGCTGCGATTAATGGCATGGTGGCTGCTTTTGATGGCACAGTGGCTGTATTTGATGGGCACAGTGGCTGAGTTTGATGGCACGGTGGCTGCAATTGATGGGCACAGTGGCTGCGTTTGATGGCACAGTTGCTGCTTTTGATGGCACAGTGGCTGCGTTTGATGGCACAGTGGCTGCGTTTGATGACACAGTGGCTGCGATTAATGGCACGTGGCTGCTTTTGATGGCACAGTGGCTGCATTTGATGGGCACAGTGGCTGAGTTTGATGACGGTGGCTGCAATTGATGGGCACAGTGGCTGCGTTTGATGGCACAGTGGCTGCTTTTGATGGCACAGTGACTGCTTTTGATGACACAGTGGCTGCGATTAATGGCACGGTGGCTGCTTTTGATGGCACGGTGGCTGCTTTTGATGGCACGGTGGCTGCATTTGATGGGCACAGTGGCTGCGTTTGATGGCACAGTGGCTGCTTTTGATGGCACAGTGTCTGCGTTTGATGACACAGTGGCTGCGATTAATTGCACGGTGGCTGCTTTTGATGGCACAGTGGCTGCATTTGATGGGCACAGTGGCTGAGTTTGATGGCACGGTGGCTGCAATTGATGGGCACAGTGGCTGCGTTTGATGGCACAGTGGCTGCTTTTGATGACACAGTGGCTGCTTTTGATGGCACGGTGGCTGCTTTTGATGGCACAGTGGCTGCTTTTGATGGCACAGTGGCTGCTTTTGATGGCACAGTGGCTGCATTTGATGGGCACAGTGGCTGCGTTTGATGACACAGTGGCTGCGATTAATGGCACGGTGGCTGCTTTTGATGGGCACAGTGGCTGCGTTTGATGGGCACAGTGGCTGCGTTTGATGGGCACAGTGGCTGCGTTTGATGGGCACAGTGGCTGTGTTTGATGGCACAGTGGCTGCTTTTGATGACACAGTGGCTACGATTAATGGCACGGTGGCTGCTTTTGATGGCACAGTGGCTGCATTTGATGGGCACAGTGGCTGCATTTGATGGGCACAGTGGCTGAGTTTGATGGCACGGTGGCTGCAATTGATGGGCACAGTGGCTGCGTTTGATGGCACAGTGGCTGCTTTTGATGGCACAGTGGCTGCGTTTGATGGCACAGTGGCTGCGTTTGATGGCACAGTGGCTGCGTTTGATTACACAGTGGCTGCGATTAATGGCACGGTGGCTGCTTTTGATGGCACAGTGGCTCCTGTATCATTGTCCGCACACAGTCTCTGACCATTTCCTGTATCATTGTCCGCACACAGTCTCTGACCATCTCCTGCATCTTTGTGGCATGATTGTCTGTCCGTACCCTGTCAGTGGCTCCAACTATTCATACCGTGTTAGCCAGGTAAGAGTTTGCTTGTCATTACCATAATAAAACCGTCTCCTGTATCATTGTCTCTGCAAGTCTCTGACCGTCTCCTGTATCATTGTCCACACACAGTCTCTGACTATCTCCTGATTCATTGTCCACACACAGTCTCTGACTATCTCCTGATTCATTGTCCACACACAGTCTCTGACCATCTCCTGTATTATTGTCCACACACAGTCTCTGGCCATCTCCTGATTCATTGTCCACACACAGTCTCTGACCATCTCCTATATCATTTTCCGCAGTCTATGACCATCTTCTGCATGATTGTCTGTCAGCACCCTGTCAGTGGCTCCAACGTTTGATACCATGTTAGCCAGGTAAGAGTTTGCTTGTCATTACCATAATAAAACCATCTCCTGTATCATTGTCTGCACAGTCTCTGACTGTCTCCTGTATAATTGTCTGCATAGACTCTGACCGTCTCCTGTATCATTGTCCACACACAGTCTCTGACCATCTCCTGTATTATTGTCCGTACACAGTCTCTGACCATCTCTTGTATCATGGATTAGAGGTCGGTGACTGTCCTTTAGCTGGGTTGGACTGTCCCTTAGCTGGGCTGTCTCTTATCTGGGACTGTCCCTTAGCTGGATTGGATGGGTCGGACTATGTCCCTCAGCTGGGTTGGACTATGACTATTTCCCTCAGCTGGGACTGCTCCTTAGCTGGATTGGACTGTCCCTTAGGTGGATTGGATTGTCGCAGTCCCATAGCTGAATTGGACTGTCACACTCCTATAGCTGGATTGGGCTGTCTCTCAGCTGTATTAGGCTGTCCCTCAGCTGGATTGGGCCGTCCCTTAGCTGGGTCGGACTGTCCCTTATATGGGACTGTCCCTTAGCTGGCTTGGACTGTCTTCACTAAAAGAAGAAATTTTGTCATATGAGTTTGTTCTGTCATTAATTGTATGGTATGAGATTTTAGTAAAAATCAACCTTATCAGCAAGGTGTGGCAAAAGGATTATCTGCCTTAGCAGTTTTGTCCATTGAACTTGATCTGGCTTCAAAATTAAATTATTCATCTGTGATAGATGAATTTACAACTGCCAAATGTAGGCGACTGTTTTGAAACTTCTGATATTGAAACATTAAAAAAATGTACTACTGTTAAAACTTCCCAGGGGGTTTGTGTATGAGCCCCAACTATAGTTAGCACATATATTGTGGTATTGTATATTGAAACAAAGGTTTTTTTTTGTTTTTGTTTTGATTGGCTTTCAGTAAGTGCCTGAGAAAGGACCCTGGTATAAGTCTAATCTAATAGGGCACTCTTACACCAGGCTGTTTTCCTGCAGGCACCCTAAACAGACACCTGTTCAGAATTGACAGTCATTTGTTGGAGCAGCACCATGGTAGTTGCAGATCAAACAGAAGCAGCTTCTTTGGCTGCACAGGATAGCAGGACTTAATTTTCTGACTAAAGTTCCAACTTAAGTTGTTTTTTTTTTTTATTGATGTTTTGCTAAAGAATACAAGAAACTGAGTTATTTTGTTACTTGAAAAATATTGCACTTTATACATATTATGTTCCATGCACTACTGTGCAAATATTCAAAGTTACATATTTATATGTTTTTATGTTTTCCATTTTTGTAAAAAAATCACTTGTTGCATTAAACAGGTTATGTTTTAGAATATGTTGTAAAATTACTTTTTTTTTGTTTTATACTTTGTTGACAAATTAATTTCACATTTACAGTGGTGTGAAAAAGTGTTTGCCCCCTTCCTCATTTCCTGTTCCTTTGCATGTTTGTCACACTTAAGTGTTTCGGAACATCAAACCAATTTAAACAATAGTCAAGGACAACACAAGTAAACACAAAATGCAATTTGTAAATGAAGGTGTTTATTATTAAAGGTGAAAAAAAATCCAAACCATCATGGCCCTGTGTGAAAAAGTGATTGCCCCCTTGTTAAAACATACTATAACTGTGGTTGTCCACACCTGAGTTCAATTTCTCTAGCCACACCCAGGCCTGATTATTGCCACACCTGTTCACAATCAAGGCATCACTTAAATAGGAGCTGCTTGACACAGTAAGGTCCACCAGAAGATCCTTAAAAGCTACACATCATGCCGAGACCCAAAGAAATTCAGGAACAATTGAGAAAGAAAGTAATTGAGATCTATCAGTCTGGAAAGGGTTATAAAGCCATTTCCAAAGCTTTGGGAATCCAGCGAACCACAGTGAGAGCCATTATCCACAAATGGCGAAGACATGAAACAGTGGTGAACCTTCTCAGGAGTGGCCGGCCGCTTAAAATTACCCCAAGAGCGCAGCGACGACTCATCCAAGAGGTCACAAAAGACCCCACAACAATGTTCAAGGAACTGCAGGCCTCACTTGCCTCAGTTAAGGTCAGCGTTCATGCCTCCACCATCAGGAAAAGACTGGGCAAAAATGGCCTGCATGGCAGAGTTCCAAGGAGAAAACCACTGCTGAGCAAAAAGAACATCAAAGCTCGTCTCAATTACTCCACAACACATCTTGATGATCCCCAAGACTTTTGGGACAACATTCTGTGGACCGATGAGACAAAAGTGGAACTCTTTGGAAGGTGTGTGTCCAAGTATATCTGGCGTAGAAGGAACACTGCATTTCATAAAAAGAACATTATACCAACAGTAAAATATGGTGGTGGTAGTGTGATGGTCTGGGGCTGTTTTGCTGCTTCAGGACCTGGAAGACTTGCCGTGATAAAAGGAACTATGAATTCTGCTGTCTACCAAGAGATCCTGAAGGAGAATGTCCGACCATCTGTTTGTGTACTCAAGATGAAACGAACTTGGGTTCTGCAGCAGGACAATGATCCTAAACACACCAGCAAGTCCACCACCGAATGGCTGAAGAAAAACAAAATGAAGTCTTTGGAGTGGCCTAGCCAAAGTCCTGACCTGAATCCTATTGAGATGTTGTGGTATGACCTTAAAAAGGCTGTTCATGCTCGAAAACCCTCTAATGTAACTGAATTAGGACAATTCTGCAAAGATGAGTGGGCCAAAATTCCTCCAGGACGCTGTAAAAGCCTCATTGCACGTTATCGCAAACGCTTGGTTGCAGTTGTTGCTGCTAAGGGTGGCCCAACCAGTTATTAGGTTTCGGGGGCAATCACTTTTTCACACAGGGCCATGATGGTTTGGATTTTTTTTCACCTTTAATAATAAACACCTTCATTTACAAATTGCATTTTGTGTTTACTTGTTTTGTCTATGACTATTGTTTAAATTGGTTTGATGTTCCGAAACACTTAAGTGTGACAAACATGCAAAGGAACAGGAAATGAGGAAGGGGGCAAACACTTTTTCACACCACTGTATGAGACAGCACAAAGGATAATGAGTAGGCAGCTGCACAATTTGATCTATATCTGTGTGCGTGTAACATATATACCCACCCACCCACCCTATGTTTAAAGGGGTTGTAAAGGTAAATGTTTTTTCACCTTAATGCATTCTATGCATTAAGGTGAAAAAACATCTCACAGTGCCGGAGCCCCCAGCCCCCCCGTTTTACTTACCTCACCCCTCGAAAGTCCCGCGCTCGCTTCCGACTTCCTCTTCACCACTCAGCCTGGCCGCTGATTGGCTGGAGTGGATGGATTGAAGGCAGCGCAGCCATTGGCTCGTGCTGCTGTCAATCACATCCAATGACGCGGCGCGCCGGGGGCGGGGCCGTGTGATACAGCCGCCGGCTGTATCACGGGAGCGCGCCCGAAGGTGCTTCTCACCATGCGAGGGAGCTCGCATGAACGTGAGAAGCACCTGTGGGAAGAAGCAGAGACAGCCGCCGAGGGACCCCAGAAGACCAGGTTCGGGGCCACTCTGTGCAAAACGAGCTGCACAGTGGAGGTAAGTATAACATGTTTGTTATTTTAAGAGAAAAAAAAATACCTTTACAATCCCTTTAATGATATTTGATTAAAGAATAATTGGCTAGAGAAATTTATAGAAACTGTGAATTCATAGTTCATAGGATTTAAGTTAATATATGCATTCATACAGTTAATTTTTATCATTTTTATAATATTTTTCCCATTATGGGCGTGAGTGGGGCCTCATGTCTAAGTTTTGCCTAAGGCCTCAGAAAGTCTAGAGCCGCCTCTGCATATCAGTATATAACTATAGCTTGGATATGTTTTGGTAAATACCTGAAACAAAAAAGAAATTGTGCCTGTGTCCAAATATATATGGACCTAACTGTATATATTTTTCTATCAGTTTTCTTGGGAGTGATTTTTCTTTTTTCACCGTTTTATGGATTTCATGAATTACGGGACCATTGATTATGAATTGTGTACTTTTCACTTTTAATTCACTTGCTAATCATGTATTTCATTTGTTTATGAACAAACACGCCTCTCCTTTTTTTTCTGATAATAGAGATCAATGTTATTACCCTAATCAATGTTCCAACTACAAACTGCTGAGGTGAGAGGGTTGCACATCATATACAAAAAAGGCCGCAGGCTGGGCACCAGGGGGTTAGACAGAGCAGATGTTTGACCACCTTTACTTGATCCTTCCCCATTTGTAAGAAACAACAAGATGATTGCTGCAATGCTGGTCATGTGACCTGACAACAAAGGGAGTCCCAAGCAACAGTTCCCCCCAGAAAGGTGAGTATCAAGCACCTTTTTCTGGTATAAGGGGTTTCCAACCTTTTTCAAGTCCTAATATACCATGATGAACCTTCAGATGTCCATAACACATAAGCTTATTACATAGTAGGTCCACTTTAAAGGGGAAAAAACAATAACTATTAGGAAGCTTGTATACGATATAAAAATTCTGTTTGACATCTATTGTTGTCTCCAAGACCAGCCAAAGCGAGGGGTGCCTGTAGGTGCCTTTACCGTCCCTTATAGCATTTATGTAGATAGAGGTGAGGACAGATACATGCTTATGAATCAAGCATGCTTGTCTATTCAGCCTCCTTTGTCATAGGCACCTTTACACTGCTATACTGTTGTAATGCAGATCACACATTCTGTCCAGTGATCTGGCAGCTAGTGTCTGAAAACCTCAGCAGCATCATTTTACAGAAGGTGTTTCAGCGCCACCCAGTGAGCAAATAGGTTAAATGCAGTCCAGGTTTTTTGAACAAAGCACATCTGCTAGCAAGAGTTGAATTAAGGTAAGGCATTTTTATGGGATACAGCCGTGCCACATACCTACTGGTGTTTTACAGCTCCCTGCTATCATTACTGAAGGTGCCATACAGTAAAAGCAAGCTTTCAAGGCATGAACAAAAATCTTGAAAGCTTTTGCAGAATTTTAACAGCCATCCTTGTCATTAGGAAAGCGGATTTATGAAAAGACAGAGGAGGTGCAACTAGGAACTTTTCCTCTGAGGGCACCATTTATTTTATGTGTTTTCAAATTTGAGATATTTATATAGCACCGGCACTTTATGCAGCACTTTTTACATACTCTGCATTCACATCAGTCTCTGCCCTCAAGGAGCTTACAATCTAAGATCACTGTCTCACATGCATAACCATTTGGACAATTGACAATTGACTTACCAGCATGTTTTTTGAGTATGGAAGGAAATCGGAGTACCTGGAGGAAACCCACAGAAGCACAGGGAGAACATGCAAACTCCATGCAGATGGTGTCAACTGGGATATAAACAGAGGATCTCAGTGCTGCAAAAGTGCTTGTAATAATTTCACTATACCATACTATCTGATATAAGGCAGTCTGTTCCGCCAATAATTTTCCACCCAACTCAGTCAAATTTCAAACGGACTCTTCTCAATTGGAGTGGTGCTGGAGGGACCCCACACAGCTCAAATTTCAGAAATTCGCCGAAATTTGAGTCATGTATGGCCAACTTTAAAGTGAACCTAGCGTCAGATTTATTGTCTTATGTTAAATCCTTTCAGGCTAATGTGTAAATGTAAGTGTTAAGCCCCATACACACTATCACATTTTCTGCTGATTTTTTCCTACAGATCTACCAAAACCATATAATATGAGGTCAACCTTAGGAGTTTCAATGTGTATGCAATCAGGCAGGCCCTTGCACTATATGGTTTTGGTAAATCTGAAGACAAAAATCAGCAGAAAATCTGATAGTGTGTATGGGGCTTAACACTTAAAGGTATTTAATACCTCTCACAGAGATCACAGTACTGATCCTGACAAGGCCTTTTTCTTACTTTTTCTCCAAAAGAAAGGCATCATATTATTCCAGGCATCATCCAGCCATCAACTTCCTGGACTGGAATGCTGGCTCTGAGATGACACAATCATATAAATCCTGGTCCCAGTGCAGCTCCTGGCTGCATTTGCAAATGTCACACAGATCAGCCCCTCATGTTGTGACTTGCTGTAAACTTACAAAGTTGCAGTCTGATCTCTGGGAGAGGAGACTAAGATAGACATGTGCAAAAGGAAAAAATTTGTTTCGTTTCGTTTCGTTTTAATTAGTTAATTAATTAATTTCGTTTAGTTATATTCGTTAAATTCTTTAAATTCGTTTTGGTATTTCGTTTAGTTTTCTGCCGAATTAGAAAAATTGGTCACATTCAAAAATATTTCAACCAAATTCGAAAATATTTCTACCGAATTTGAATTGATTTCAACATGATTCGAAATTATTTCAACCGCATTCGAAACTATTTCAACCGGATTCAAAAATATTTTGTGACCCGACTTTAGGGCCATGTATCTCGGGGTCACTTAGTGCTAGAAACCCCAAATTTGGATATGTTTTAGTAGTTCTATTGTGTTTGCATACCAAATTTGGTGTTTCTAGCTATAAGTGACCCCGAGAAATGTGGCCCCAAATTCGGGCCGCAAAATGTAATTCTCTGCTGCAGAAAAGTACTTTCATATTGCCCATATCTGGGGACGCTTGGTGGCAGGTGATGTGGCAAGTTGACAATCCACAACTTGGTCACATGGCACTCGTGGCCGGTCACGTGGCACTCGTGTCAGGTCACGTGGCACTCGTGGCAGGTGACGTGGCAAATGGACACATACAATACACAACTTTTGGCAAGTGGACAATGACATACAGCATATGCACTTGCCTTGCGATCGACATTCATGACTTCTTCAATCAGGCATGCTGACAACTTCATTGATACCATAAATATAAATGAAATAAGATGTGTGTGTGTTTTTTGCACTGGTATACTGCAAGTATGAAAAGTTGATGTAACAGATATATACAGTGCCTTGCGAAAGTATTCGGCCCCCTTGAACTTTTCAACCTTTTGCCACATTTCAGGCTTCAAACATAAAGATATAACATTTTAATTTTTTGTGAAGAATCACCAACAAGTGGGACACAATTGTGAAATGGAACGAAATCTATTGGATATTTTAAACTTTTTTAGCAAATAAAAAACTGAAAAGTGGCACGTGCAAAATTATTCGGCCCCTTTATTTTCAGTGCAGCAAACTCACTCCAGAAGTTCAGCGAGGATCTCTGAATGATCCAATGTTGTCCTAAATGACTGATGGTGATAAATAGAATCCACCTGTGTGTAATCAAGTCTCTGTATAAATGCACCTGCTCTGTGATAGCCTCAGGGTTCTGTTGAAAGCGCAGAGAGCATCATGAAGACCAAGGAACACACCAGGCAGGTCCGTAATACTGTTGTGGAGAAGTTTAAAGCCGGATTTGGATACAAAAAGATTTCCCAAGCTTTAAACATCCCAAGGAGCACTGTGCAAGCGATCATTTTGAAATGGAAGGAGTATCAGACCACTGCAAATCTACCAAGACCTGGCCGTCCCTCTAAACTTTCAGCTCAGACAAGCAGAAGATTGATCAGAGGCCCATGATCACTCTGGATGAACTGCAGAGAACTACAGCTGAGGTGGGAGAGTCTGTCCACAGGACAACAATCAGTCGTACACTGCACAAATCTGGCCTTTATGGAAGAGTGGCAAGAAGAAAGCCATTTCTCAAAGATATCCATAAAAAGTCTTGTCTAAAGTTTGCCACAAGCCACCTGGGAGACACACCAAACATGTGGAAGAAGGTGCTCTGGTCAGATGAAACCAAAATCGAACTTTTTGCCCACAATGCAAAACGATATGTTTGGCGTAAAAGCAACACAGCTCATCACCCTCAACACATGTCAAACATGGTGGTGGCAGCATCATGGTTTGGGCCTGCTTTCATCAGCAGGGACAGGGAAGATGGTTAAAATTGAGGGGAAGATGGATGCAGCCAAATACAGGACCATTCTGGATGAAAACCTGTTGGAGTCTGCAAAAGACCTGAAACTGGGACAGAGATTTATCTTCCAACAAGACAATGATCCCAAACATACAGCAAAATCTACAAAGGAATGGTTCACAAATAAACGTATCCAGGTGTTAGAATGGCCAAGTCAAAGTCCAGACCTGAATCCAATCGAGAATCTGTGGAAAGAGCTGAAAACTGCTGTTCGCAAACGCTCTCCATCCAACCTCACTGAGCTTGAGCTGTTTTGCAAGGAAGAATGGGCAAGAATTTCAGTCTCTCAATGTGCAAAACTGATAGAGACATACCCCAAGCGACTTGCAGCTGTAATCGCAGCAAAAGGTGGCTCTACAAAGTATTAACGCAAGGGGGCCGAATAATTTTGCACGCCCCACTTTTCATTTTTTTATTAGTTAAAAAAGTTTCAAAAATCCAATAGATTTCGTTCCACTTCACAATTGTGTCCCACTTGTTGGTGATTCTTCACAAAAAAATTAAAATTTTGTATCTTTATGTTTGAAGTCTGAAATGTGGCAAAAAGTTGAAAAGTTCAAGGGGGAATACTTTCGCAGGCACTGTATAAGTAAGTATAAGTAACTAACCATCTTCCAAAATTTCTAATTCAAATTGAAAAGATTAGAACAGAATAGAAAAAAAAAATTAATAGAATAAAATAGAAAGAATATACAAACATCTTCTGAAATTCAAATTTGAATAGAATAAATTTGAATTTCGAATAGTATGAATTCAAATTTTTAAATGAATTAATTTTAAATTTGGATAGAAAAGATTGTAATAAAATAGAAAATAGACTAGAAAAACGATAGAACAGAACAGAATAGAATATATTATATTTTATTCTGTTCTGTTGTATTGTTTTTCTAGTCTATTCTTTTATATTCTATTAAAATCTTTTCTATTAAAATCGAAATCATTATATACTAAATTCGAATTTCGGAAGATGGTTTTATATATATATATATATTTCCGACATTTGAATTTCGTATAGAATGAATTCGAATTTGAATAGAAAAGATTAGAATAGAAATAGAGAATAGACTAGAACAATAGAACAGAATAGAATATAGATACTATCTATTTCATTTTTTATTTTTTTGCAGATTACCATTTGTTTTATTAAGATCTCCTGCAGAATATTAGCATCTATTTCATTTTTTTTGCAGAACTCCTGCAGACTATTAGCATCTATTCTTTTTTAGCAGATCTCATGTAGACTATTAACAGCCATTTCACTTCTTTTTTTGCAGATCTCCTGCAGACTGCAGATTACTATTTATTTCCATCAGATCTTCTGCAGTATATTAACATCTATTTCATTTTTTTTTGCAGATCTCCTGCAGACTATTAGCATCTATTTCATTTTTATTTTTATTTTTTTGCATTAGAACAGCCTCCAAATGGGCGTGCCGCCGCTCAGACTCCAAAAGGGCGCGCCGCCGCTGCTCAGACTCCAGAAGGGCACGCCGCCGCCGCCGCTCAGACTCAAAAAGGGCGCGCGGCCGCCGCTCAGACTCCAGAAGAGCTCAGACTCCAAAAGGGCGCGCCGCCGCCGCTCAGACTCCAAATGGGCCCGCCGCCGCCGCTCAGACTCCAGAAGGGTGCGCCGCTGCCGCTCAGACTCCAAAAGGGCGCGCCGCTGCCGCTTGGACTCCAAATGGGCGCGCCGCCGCCGCTCGGACTCCAAATGGGCGCGCTGCCGCCGCTCGGACTCCAGAAGGGCGCGCCGCCGCTCGGACTCCAAAAGGGCACGCTGCCGCCACTCAGACTCCAGAAGGGCGCGCCGCTGCTGCTCAGACTCCAAATGGGCGCGCTGCCGCCGCTCGGACTCCAGAAGGGCGCACCGCCGCCGCTCGGACTCCAAAAGGGCACGCCGCCGCCACTCAGACTCCAGAAGGGCGCGCCGCTGCTGCTCAGACTCCTAAAGGGCGCGCCGCCGCCGCTCGGACTCCAAATGGGCGTGCCGCCGCCGTTCAGACTCCAGAAGGGCGCGCCGCCGCCGCTCAGACTCCAGAAGGGCGCGCCGCCGCTCAGACTTAAAAAGGGCGCGCCGTCGCTACTCAGACTCCAGAAGAGCTCAGACTCCAAAAGGGCGCGCCACCGCCGCTCAGACTCCAAATGGGCACGCCGCCGCCGCTCAGACTCCAAATGGGCGCGCCGCCGCCGCTCAGACTCCAGAAGGGCGCGCCGCTGCCGCTCAGACTCCAAAAGGCCGCGCCGCCGCCGCTCAGACTCCAGAAGGGCGCGCCGCCGCTCAGACTTAAAAAGGGCGCGCCGTCGCTACTCAGACTCCAGAAGAGCTCAGACTCCAAAAGGGCGCGCCGCCGCCGCTCAGACTCCACAAGGGCGCGCCGCCGCCGCTCAGACTCCAGAAGGGTGCGCCGCCGCCGCTCAGACTCCACAAGGGCGCGCCGCCGCCGCCGCTCAGACTCCAGAAGAGCGCGCCCCCGCCGCTCAGACGCCAGAAGAGCATGTCGCTCGTGTGCAAAGTCCAGAAGAGTGTGATGTGCCCGACATTGAGACTCAACCAAAATGGCAGGGGAACCATGGGAACATTTCCTCCGGTAAAGATGGGGGCAAGGCTACAAGAAAGGATAAGCAGATACTGGTGGTAGGGGATTCAATTATTAAAGGGACAGAGAGAGCAATCTGTCACAAAGACCCTCAACTACGAACAGTATGTTGTTTATCAGGTGCTCGGGTTCGGGACATTGCAGATCGGATGGAAAGATTGTTGCGTGGGGCTGGAGAGGACCCAGCTGTCTTGGTACATATTGGTACCCATGACCAAGTTAGAGGAAGATGGAGCAGTCTACAAAATGATTTCAAGGACATAGGGATTATGTTGAAAAAAGGACATCCAAAGCAGTATTTTAAGAAATACTGCCTGTACCTAAAGCCACACCAGAAAGGCAGCAGGAGCTTAGAGAGCTTAACAAGTGGCTGAAGAACTGGTGCAGAGAAGAGGAGTTTGGCTTCATGGAGAACTGGTCTGACTTTGCGGTCGCTTCCCGGCTCTATGGAAGGGATAGACTGCACTTAAATGGGAGGGGTGCAGCATTTTTGGGAGTGAAGATTGCCAACAAGTTGGAAGAAATTGTTCAGACTCCAGAAAAGTGTGTCGCCCACGTTCAGACTCCAGAAGAGTGCAACACCACCGTTCAGGCTCCATCAGAGTGCGACACCCCCGTTCAGGCTCCATCAGAGTGCGAGGTTCAGGCTCCATCAGAGTGCGAGGTTCAGGCTCCGTCAGAGTGCGAGGTTCAAGCTCCGTCAGAGTGCGAGGTTCAAGCTCCGTCAGAGTGCGAGGTTCAAGCTCCGTCAGAGTGCGAGGTTCAGGCTCCGTCAGAGTGCGAGGTTCAGGCTCCATCAGAGTGCGAGGTTCAGGCTCCATCAGAGTGCGAGGTTCAGGCTCCATCAGAGTGCGAGGTTCAGGCTCCATCAGAGTGCGAGATTCAGGCTCCATCAGAGTGTGAGATTCAGGCTCCATCAGAGTGCGAGATTCAGGCTCCATCAGAGTGCGAGATTCAGGCTCCAGGAGATTGGGCCGATCAGGTTTCAGAAGAATGGGAGATTCAGGCTTCAGGAGATTGGGCCGATCAGGTTTCAGAAGAGTGGGAGATTCAGGCTCCAGGAGATTGGGCCGATCAGGTTCCAGAAGAGTGGGAGATTGAGGCTCCAGAAGAGTGGGCTGCTCTGGCTTTAGAAAAATGGGCCAGTTTGGCTCCAGAAAAATGGGCCTTTTCAGGCTCCAGGAGAATGTGACACCCCGTTCAGGCTCCATCAGAGTGTGACACCCCCGTTCAGGCTCCATCAGAGTGTGACACCTCCGTTCAGGCTCCATCAGAGTGTGACACCCCCGTTCAGGCTCCATCAGAGTGTGACACCCCCGTTCAGGCTCCATCAGAGTGTGACACCCCCGTTCAGGCTCCATCAGAGTGTGACACCCCCGTTCAGGCTCCATCAGAGTGTGACACCCCCGTTCAGGCTCCATCAGAGTGTGACACCCCCGTTCAGGCTCCATCAGAGTGTGACACCCCCGTTCAGGCTCCATCAGAGTGTGACACCCCCGTTCAGGCTCCATCAGAGTGTGACACCCCCGGTCAGGCTCCATCAGAGTGTGACACCCCCGGTCAGGCTCCATCAGAGTGTGACACCCCCGTTCAGGCTCCATCAGAGTGTGACACCCCCGTTCAGGCTCCATCAGAGTGTGACACCCCCGTTCAGGCTCCATCAGAGTGTGACACCCCCGTTCAGGCTCCATCAGAGCGGGCCGTTTAGGCTCCATCAGAGCGGGCCGTTTAGGCTCCATCAGAGCGGGCCGTTTAGGCTCCATCAGAGCGGGCCGTTTAGGCTCCATCAGAGCGGGCCGTTCAGGCTCCATCAGAGCGGGCCGTTCAGGCTCCATCAGAGCGGGCCGTTCAGGCTCCATCAGAGCGGGCCGTTTAGGCTCCATCAGAGCGGGCCGTTTAGGCTCCATCAGAGCGGGCCGTTTAGGCTCCATCAGAGCGGGCCGTTTAGGCTCCATCAGAGCGGGCTGTTCAGGCTCTAGAAGAATGGGCCAGTTTGGCTCCAGAAGAATGGGCCTTTTCAGGCTCCAGGAGAGTGTGACAACCCCGTTCAGGCTCCATCAGAGTGTGACACCCCCGTTCAGGCTCCATCAGAGTGGGCCGTTCAGGCTCCATCAGAGTGGGCCGTTCAGGCTCCATCAGAGTGGGCCGTTCAGGATCCATCAGAGTGGGCCGTTCAGGCTCCAGAAGGAGTGACACAGGGTTTTTTTGCAGGCGGGAGGCTGTTACTTTTTAGGTGTGTGTTGGACTGGCTATAAGGGGAGGTTGGAGGCCAGTTTTTTTTATTTTCTGGTACTATCAAACCAGCAATAAAACAGTGGCTGGAATAATATATAATTTTTTCACAATAAGTGGAAATAATCTTTTTGAGTGCTAGAGACTTTCTAAACCTAACACCAGTATCACTGCGAGCACCTAAGACTTAGAGGGTTAACAGGCATATACCCTGGAAACATTACATTAGAGGGACACAGAAATCCCAATCATACGAGGTCTCACTGTGACCAAGCACAAGCCATAAGGAAGATCCATTGGGATCCCTGTGAGCTCTATGTAGCTTCACTTATGAATGCAAATATATAAAAACCTCTGTTTTTCTAATTTTTTAACTAGTTTAGACACTCAATTTATTTCTTGCTATATATTTCTCAATTTGGAAATGTTAGAGTTAGGGATCGCACTTTGCAGAGGGGCCTTGACGTGGCAGTGCGGCTTCACATATATTTGCATCCAATGTAAATTGCGGAAACAGTTTAGCCTTTTTTTCTTTATATTATGCTGGCTAGCTGGTAAGTATGCTGGGGAAATTTGTGTTTTGGATTGTTCTGTGAACTGCCATGCTTTAGTGGCAAATCCCACCATTGTGTTGTGGTAAATGTGCATTACCGCAACCTATGTTTTTTTAATTCACGTTACAAGCATCAGTGTGGTGCAGTGCCATCCATCGTCAATGGTACCCCAACACATTGACCAAACGCACTTCCAACACACATGCAGTGCAATTCAACACAATGCAGTTTAACGCACTACCATGCATTGTGGTGCATCATGGCAGAAGAAATTATGTATATACTTTATTGTTATATTGTGCAAAACATTTAATAAAATTAAATAAAAATAAAGAGTGTGTGTGTAAGAATTTTTTTTTCTTTTATTCGTTCTAAACACAATGCACCGGAACACAGGTCTGATTCCAACCTTGTAGCATCTAGTCAGAGCAGGTGCAACTCCGATGACTGTTAAGCCAGCCATAGATGGTTAGATTTTCAACCTGTGGTTGCAGGAAAGAAAATAGGTGCATTCCCCCATCAACACTGATGTTGATGGGGGAATCCATCCCGTGGAGCTATCGTGTTCTCTTCATGGGGAGAGCCACAGTGATTATTGCTTAACCTCTAGCAATGATCTCATGAAAAATCAAACAGGCTAGTTGTACCCAAGTGGATTGATCAATAAGCTTGGGTGCAATCAGCCTGCCCATACATGGTTTGAATCTCGGACAGTTCAGTAGGAACCGCTTCACCTTAAACTGAAGAGAGAGTCCTCTACCTTTTTTTTTTAAGGGCCTGATCGAACCCAGGGGTAGGCGGGTGTAAATGGACACAAGTCTGTGTACAGCTGCTTGTCCATAGGGATGAATGGACCTTCCAATCAAGTCAGCCGTAAAAAAACTGATAGGTGGACCTGATTGGAATGCCCATCTGAAATATGTTTTATAATAGACTTCCCTTTTCCCATCCTCCTTTCATGGGTGTACCATTGCCATATCCGGTGTGCCACCTGATCTGTGGGCCCGTGACACACGGTGCTAGATGTCATTCCTGGGCCAAAAATACACAGTGTGGGATTCCATTTGTGCACAGGGGCCTGTTATACCTGGAATAACAGCACAGGGTATCTACAGAGGCAAACTAAAGCCAGTCATACATGGATTCAAGTTCAGCAAGGATCAGGATCAGTGCAGCTACAACAATGGTCTTGGTATTATTCTTTTTCTCTGAGCGTTTCGCTATTTGGGGAAAAATGGTCAAAGTGGCTCTACAGCCTCTCGGTCATTTTTACAGATGGAGCAAGGGGGACCCCCTCCACCTTTACCGGGCTCTCCTGTCCCATCGGGGAGCCCGCTACCGATATAACCGCTGTAATCGCAATCACTGTGAAAGAGTTTCTTCCCCTCTTCTGTTACATTACTTTTGTTTTGATTAGAAGCTATTACTGGTTTGTACAGCATCTGATCAAACTGATCTTGCTTTGATCACATGCTTTGGAGGCAAAAGGAGAGATATGGGCTTAAAAACTGGATACGTCACAGCCCATGAATGTTGTTAATCCCTTGTGATAGCAATAAAGTTGATCCAAAAAAAAATAAAGTAAGCGCCCCATACACCCCTGCTCATGCACAAATGTAAACATGCATGTAGGTCCTGCATACTTATGTAAATAGCGATCGCAGCACACAAGGCATAGCTTGAAGCTTGTGGGCCCCGATGCAAAAGTTGGCCTGGACCCCCCCTCATTACCACCCACCACTTCAACCGTGCGTGCAGAAACACCCACTGCATGCCAAGATACCCAAAGTGGATTGAGTTTTGAGTTCCTCTTTACATGAGAGGACAGTGATTACCGTTGGAGAATCAGAGGAGAGGGACCCCTGGCAGGTCACTTGACATTGCTCCTTTCCCATCTCAGCACTGTATACAGTTCCTCGGCCCCCACACTACACAGGTCTGAAATCACATTCCTTTACACGCAGTCTCTCAGTCTTCACAGGGTGTTTCTGGCTTTTATGTTGTCCTTCTGACTTGCGAAATTCTCTGGTCAGAACGGCAGTGTAGTTGCAGTAGGCAGATACACCCTGTGGAGATCATGGCTAACTGGCTGTGTTGTAAAGGAATGTGATTTCAGCCCTGCGGAGGAGGAGCAGTATAGAGTGCTGTAATGGGAAAGGAGCTCAGCAGCCGGGCATAGTATCCAGGGCAGAGGGGTGGCCAGGGGGCTTTGGGGGGGTGCAACTTAGATCTGGGAGGGCAAAGCCATGTGACATAAAATCTGGAGCCTGTAGCCCTTCAGGGGCCCCCTGATGAGATGTTAAGGGATTTGTTTTAGCAATTTCTGAAGGTTTCTCTGTGAGTGTTGGAAGGTGTTGGGGGAAGGTCACCTCCCGGAGGTGTATATCTTTTCCCCAGTTGTCAGGGAAGTGGGGGTAAGCAGACATCCCCGAGTGGGGGCGTGCAGAGTATCCCAGCTGGTGACTTGAAGACACATGAAGGTCCCATCATGGCTATAGGACAGCAGCAGTCTCCTCCTCTTGCCTCGCTAAGTACGGTTACCATTCCATGTTGCCAGCACACAGCACAGACACTTCCCCATCCTGGGCTGTTCTTACCTCATGCTCCTCTCCATTCAGAAAATGCTTCACAGCCAATGAGATTGGAGGGGTGTCAATTGTGGAAGGCAAAATGGAAACCCAGTACTGGAGCGTGGCTGTGAGGCCCTATGGCAGATCAGAGCTGGACTTTGTGGAGGATATGATAATATGGCAGGGAGGCTGCTGGGGCCCCCTGGAGCTAGGGACAGGGTTGCCATTGTGACCCCTGCAACCCCTTATGCTATGCCCATGGTACCACACATGTGAGGTATTGCTGTGAAAGTAAGAGCAAGCACACTATTATTTAATGAATTACACTAATTAATTCATTAAAAAATATATATTAAAAAAAAAAGATTTAAAATTAGAGTACCTTAAGAATGAAATGAATAAATCGAACTGGTTTAGAAATTATGGGGATTTAACACCATGATAGATTATGCCCTTTTATTTTGATTAGTAAATAACCCATCTATAATCAAAAAATCGAAGAACAAATTCAAATCTAAATTGATTTTAGTTTAAGAAATAAATTATAGTTTAAAAATGATTTTTAACTGGAAAATGATTTTTAATTAAAATGAAAATATGTGTATATATTTCACAGAAGCATATATAGTAAGTCCATCCGTACGTGTGTCATTCTTTTTATATGATTGCTCTTATGTAATTACTTTTATGCACACTACTCTACGATCATCATTGATCTTTATGTGTGTACTCGGATGTGGTTCTTTTATACAGGATCGTCTCTGGTTTTCCTTTATATAGCTAATTCTGTGTATCCAACCCCTTCTAACAATGCATGAATGGTAGAGCGTAAGTTATCTAATCCACCACAGGGGGCGCATCCATGTAATTGATATAATCTGATTAAGTGTCACTTATAAAGCAATTGATGTCCAATTCGATATTCAGGATACTAGGACTCAAAACATCAACTAAATATATCCATTGAGTCTCGTGTTTTGACAATTCCCGTACCATATTGATTCCTCTCCAATAGGGTTTGATTTGTTCAATTCCCCAAAATTGGAGACCAGTGGCGTCCATATTATGTTTTAGTTTGAAATGTAACGACACATTATGATCTTTGAATCCAATTTTAATATTATGAATGTGTTCAGCGATTCTCACTCTTAATTTTCTTTTTGTCCTTCCAATATACATCAACCCACAAGGGCATTTTAAAGCATATACAACGTGAGTGCTGTTACATGTAATAAACTGATGTTGAACACTCGATTATTTGATGGAGAGGAAAAATTGTCTAAGGATCTAACTGGCCTAGAGATTTCTCAGCAAGCTTTGCATCTCCGGCAAGCAAAAAAGCCATTTCGATCCCAAAAAGTAGGTGGAGGTTTCGGGGGGGTCAACCACTTTTTTTTATAATTTTGTCACCGAAATTTGGGGCCTTCCTATAAATAAATTGAGGTTGAAATGGTAATGCAGGATTTAGTTTTTTATCTAGCAAAAGGACATGCCAATGCCGCTTGAAGATATCTTCTACCTCTTTGTATTGCATATGAAAATCCAAAATGAATCCCCATTCGTTATTATGTTTGACTACGACTTGATCTCCTGATCCCATTTCGGTTTTAGTTGTGCCACATCCGGAAAAAAATGGTTTATAAAAAGGAATCCCCTGGGGGTGGATTTTAAAGGCACATACAACTTCATTGAAAAACAATCAAAAATATTTCATTACATAAAACAAACAAGGAAGTAACATACAATATACATACATGGACCTTTACCTCCAACAAACCCAATTTAAGTAAAGGCCCTTTAAATCTACCACACCCCTCGGTTAATTCTACTCAACCAATTAGAAACACTGCCTCTTTTCCCCATTCTACATCTAACTCCTCGTATCAGTCGCACCCCTCACATTCCCAACCTAATCAAAAATCCAAGACCACACCGAGTACTAAACGTTTATATTCTGGCGATTCCCCCGAAAAGCAACAAGCTAAAAAACTCACACTCTATATGACTACACATCCTCAATCTGCACCTCCATCTACATCAGTTCCGGGGCAGTTGGTTACACCTTCCGCGGCTGTTCCGGAAGACGCTCCTAACACCCACACTAGCACTGTAAATCAAAACCCAATTACTATTACTTCTATTGACACCATTTCCAATGATCCTTCTTTTTTAGAACGAATCCTTGCAGGCACCCCCTCATAATTGGACAGTCTCAACACTTACACTCAACTAGCCCTTTAGCACCCCCTCACGAGTTATTATCTGATTTAACCATAGTTAATCTTTCTTCTTACCATGTTTCCCCTAAAATAAGACCTAGCGTGATTGTCGGTGACGGCTGCAATATAAGCCCTACCCCCCAAATAAGCCCTAGTTAAAGTCCTTGTAGGTCTTATTTTCAGGGTAGGGCTTATTTTCGGGCAAACAGGGTAGGGCCTATTTGGGGGGTAGGGCTTATATTGCAGCCATCACCGACAATCACGCTAGGTCTTATTTTCGGGGAAACAGGGTACAAGCTCTCTGTTGATGAAATTAACATCCTGAGGAAAGGCCTCAATTTTTGTCCTAACCAAGATATTGATGTATTCGACGTACATAAAGACCTTCAATTATTTGTTCCTAAATTACTTCTAAAGAAACTTTTCTCCAATAAGGAAGTTAAAATTACACACACACCCCAAGAAACACAAGCCCTGGACCAACTAGTGGCCCTTTTGGAAGAAAATAATCCAATTGACCTTATTGATCAACTGGATTTGACCTCCTTGTTGGAGGACACAGTAGATCCACAGGATATCCCTTTTAAGGTCAACTAAATCCAACCTTAAGAAGAAATCTGACTTTTGCCCTGCCCCCAGTACATGCCCTAATGCCGCAGCATTTTTGAAGCTCATCTACAATGATTTGGAAGCGTTAAAAATCCGGAAACGCAGGTCCCGGCCAACCTCAGTAGACAGGAACACATAGCCCTTAAACAACTCTCACTTAACAAAAATATCACAATTAAAACATCAGATAAGGGAGGAAATATTGTCCTTCTTGACAATACAACATACATCGAAATGTGCACTAAAATACTCAGCAACACTGACTGGTACCGTTGTGTCCCTGCCAACATCGTGAAGAAGTATACCCTTGAGTTTTATGCTATTATTGATTCGGCCTTCTCTAATCAAATTATCACCCAACAAACTTGGGAATTTGTTAAAAATAAATTTCCACGTGTTCCCGTTTTTTATGCTTTGCCAAAAATTCACAACAATGCAAACAACCCCCCTGGTAGGCCAATTATCTCAGGAGTTGGCTCAGTCAGTGACAACGCTAGCAAATTGGTGGATGAATTTTTGAAACCATTAGTTTCCTCCTTGCCTTCCTTCCTCTTCAGTTTCTTCAAATCATTTGTAGCAGTGGATGCAGAATCCCTTTACAACTCGATCCCTCACGACAAGGGGATAGTAGTTGTTCAACACTTTCTATCCAAGAACCCCGAGATCGACCCGAGATATGGGGAGTTTATCGTGTCAATTTTAGATTTCATTTTACAACACAATGTATTCACCTTCAACGGCTCCTACTTCCTCCAGGTGCAGGGGTTAGCGATGGGGACATGCTGTGCCCCATCCTACGCCAACCTGTACCTGGGGGAGTGGGAGGCTATGGTTCTGGATGATGAGGACTTGTCGATGTACTCGGACCACATACTTTGTTGGTACCGGTACATCAACTACATCTTCATCATCTGGGACGGCCCCCATGACCCGTTAGAACAGTGGCTCCTGAGAATTAACAAGAATAACTTTAATCTACATTTTACTATGAACTCTGATCCTGATCGCATCACCTTCCTTGATGTGGAGATTTACAGGGGTGAATCTGGCACAGTGTTAAGTAAACTATTCTCTACGTGTCAAGCTTTCATCCCAAACCCCTAATAAATTCCATCCCGTACAGCCAGTACCTTCGAGTTAGGCATAATTGCTCGGATGAGGTCGTATTTCGGGAGGAGGCCAATCAGCTCCGCAAGAGATTGCTTTTGCGGGGCTATTCCCATACCTCCCTGAAGCGCGCCTTTAAACGAGCTTGCCTTCACAATAGAATCTTATACATCGCAAAAAATCTAAAAAGGAAACTGAGGATATCAGAATTATAACTAAATTTAGCAACCAACAAGAGCAGGTTAAGAAAATTATTGAAAAATACTGGCACCTTCTTACATGCGATCCGTCTCTAGGCAAATTTGTGACATCAAAACCCTCCTTTACTTTCAAACGAGCCACATCCATTGATGACACCCTTGTGAAAAGTGAATTTCGAGACACTACAAGTTTTACACACTGCAAATACAAAGGCACTTTTATGTGCGGTAAATGTCATAACTGCAAATTTATGTTGACACAAAAAAAATCCACTTTTGCCCAATGGCAAAATCTTTCACCCAAAACACTTTGCCAACTGACGCACATTCAGAGTCATTTATTTGCTCCTGTGTGAGTGCAGTTGTTTTTACGTTGGCAAAACCAAACAGGAATTTTGGAAATGTGCATATAGGCATATTACTAGTATGCGCACCTGTGATCCGGTGTCAGGTCACCTTGAGGCGAGGTGACAGATGCACACCGTAGGGATCAGGAGTGCACCGCAAGATTGTGGACCCTATGGCTGACTGTTGCAGACGGGGGACAGATCCCACTGGGGTTAGAGCGTAAGATTCCCTGGGGCGCGGAGTCTAAGAGCCAGCAGGTGTTCACCAGCGCCTCTGGTGGTGAGGATGGACTTGGCTGCAACTGGCTCCAGGTCGCGACCTCCAGGGTCCCCCAGCTCACACCCACAGTAGGCAACAGGAGGATAGGGATGGTGAGGGACAAAGCCAAGGTCGGGGGCCACAAGCAGACAAGAATAGTCGGGTACACGCCAAAAGGTCAGGATCACAGGCAAACAAGGATAGTCAAGACACGCCAAAGTCGGTAACGAAAAACAGTAGCAGAGCACACAGCAGGAAACAGGAAGCTAACACACAAACGAATACACAATGGTTGATCAGCACTGATGGCCTGCAGTGCACAGGTTAATATAGGGCTCCCTGATAGGGCCTGGGGTGGAGCCATGCTTAGAGGAGAGGTTATAAAAGCCACCAGGTGGAAGTGGCTGGCCTGAAGACATGAGGGGGGTAAGCAAACACAGGAAGATCACTGCATAACCATGACATCCGGATCTCCCCCTAGGCCACCACACCACCTTAGTCCATGGGGGGAAATTCCCCAAAATCAAATTCCTCATCTTGGACAGAGTTCACCCAAACCACAGGGGGGGTGATTGGAAAAAAATTCTCCTGCAGATGGAATCCAGGTGGATTCACTCCTTGAAAGCTATTCAGTCTCCGGGTCTTAACGACACTATTTGGTTCAAACTGATTTTGGAAGGGTTCGTCTCAGGGGGTAGGGAACAATAGGGAATTAGCTACTTACTTATGCTTATGATATTTATACCACTATCTTTTTTTGTCATCTTTTGCGCTTTATACATATAAGTCATCCAATACGTACTATTATTTATTTTGATGGGGTTATTGCTAAATTAACTGTTGTATGACTGTGTTATTGTTAAACTTAGCAGTAGAGTTATATTGCACTATAATAATTGATTATTGTTCTATTTTGCCAGTGTTTGAAGCTAATTATTTTATTTATTTATTTTGTTCTGTACCTTTAAGGGCGAGGGAGGCCTCGAGCATTTTGTGCAACTCTATTACATGACCATTTTTTATTTCATTATTTCTCACCCCCAAATCCATGGTATTCCCATGGTTTATATGGATTCTTTTGTCAGTTTATATGTGGATTACATCTGGGCGCCATTTGGCGGGGGTTCGCCCGGCACACCAAGCCCCCTGAGATTACCTCTCTGGGCGGCTTGTGGGATGGGAACGTTGACTGGCATCTCTAATGCTGTCTGTCCTCCATCTTGCTGCTCCAGCGGACATGCGCTGTCCGCCGGACCAGTCACTGTGTGTCGGTGAGGGGAGTGGGCGGGGCACGCTCTGGCGTCATGGTCCTCTGGCATGCGCGCCGGGGCGTGGCTGCGCACACGGCGCCCGGGCGCCATCTTGCTACTACGTGTTGGCCTTTTGGGTGGTGTCGGGTGTAGTGGGCGGGGCTCCGCCCCGGCGCCTATGCCTCTTGACGGACGTTTTTTGGGGGGCGGGACCGCGCGCACACCGCCCAGGGGGCTGACCATTGCTGGGTCTACTCTTCTTTATCAGCTGGTGCAATTATCTCAACGCCAGCTGATTAGAGTTCTCTCTTCTTATTTTCTTGGCACTCTGCCGTCTGGCATCCTGCAGACTTCACATGTGGAATGCCAGTCGGACGACCTGCCGGTTAATCTTTACTCCAGTGCACTTTCAAGTAAGAACCTCTTTATGTGTGTGCCTTGTTCTCTGTCCTTCATATCTACATTGTACATCCGCCGTCCTTTTTTACTTGGATTGTTTACCCTCAATTACTTTAACAGTGACAAGGGGCTTTATACTCCAATATCTTTATCTTATTTTACTATTAAACACGTGTATATGCCTATGCATGCATGGAGGGGTGCATGCGTGCAGGTACTATACGTGTCTATCATTTCTCATACTCCTTTCTAATATATATCTCCTGTGCTCACTACAACATATATTATATATTATGCATTTATCCACCTATTTATACTTTCGTGCCAAATGCACTCTGCACTATAATATATATATATATATATATATATATATATATATATATATATATATAAAATTATTCTCTTGTCTGTTCTTTGACCCGTCATTATATTTTCAGCCCCAGTGTTTCCCTGCTGAGTGGCACCTTATTTACTACCTTTTCCCTGTTATTTTCACTTTAAGGGGTTTTCTAGGGTGGCCGTCTTTTGGAGTTCCTGTCCTTTTGTCCTTTGGACTTCCTTTTGGCCTGTACTATTTATAGAAGGTCTCAGTTACACCTGCACTGTGCAAACGCCACCTGCCCTTTCCTTCTCCCTCTCTTCATGGGCCTTGAACACTGGCAAAATTAACCATTCATATGAGGTCACCTACTGTTTCTTGTTTTTATTAAATAATATTTCTGGGATACCACCGACCCCGCCACAAGTTCTGTGAGTATTATTTGTAATCCCCTTTTGCAATTGACTGTTTTACCCTTATTATTGTACTTGTTTGGTTACCTCCCGGCTCTAATATCTTGTCCTCCGTTATTCAACAGATTCCATGTTAATGTTGTATCTACACCCCTGAAGAAGGATATGCTTTATTAAGCTCCGAAACGCGTAGGGTGACTATACCTACATGGATTATATTATAAACCTATGTGGTGCACATTGTTATTAACAGTGTCTTTATAATTGTTTTATGTAATAAAATATTTTTCATTGTTTTTTCAATCGAGTTGTACGTGCCTTTAAAATCCACCCCCAGGGGATTCCTTTTTATAATACATTTTAGTGTGTCTTTTCACACTGGGGTGGTGCGCTTGTGGGACGTTAGGAAAAGTCCTGCAAGCAGCATCTTTGGAGTGGTTTGGGAGTGCTGTATACAAAGCTTCCAATACACTCTGCACATTGAAATGAATTGGCAGCGCTTCCAAAGAGCCTGAAAAGTACTTCGGAAGTGCCACAACATGGGCACGTTTAACCCCCTCTTCAGCCGCTACCGGGGGTTAAAAGTGCCCCGCTAGTGGGGGCTAAACGCGCTGCTTAAACATCACTAAAGCGCAGCTAAAATGCTCACTGCTTTAGCGCTAACGAGGCCACGGCTCAGTGTGAAAGGGGTCCTAATGCTGTATGGTGCCCAAGTAAATGAGCCCTTATTCTTGAACTGTAGGCCAAATTTTTTAAATTTTTTTTAATAGAGCAAGGGAGGGTTATAACCACCCCTGTCAGTTTTCTTTCCACATCTGTGGCTCGTTGTTGAGACTTCCTTTCACATCCTATCCCATAGCCAAGTACAGGAAGTGAGAGGAAATCCCTCCTGAGTGAGGGAATCCCTGGTTGTCACCAGAACTAGTGCCGCCAATCCTGTTCCGGCGTCAACCCAAAATTTGTGATTTCCTTTTACCTTCACTTTCGATGATAATGGTTAAAAATGAAAGTAGAGGGTGAGTCTCCCTAACGGGGTCACAGATCTGATCCCTCTCCACACTATCCAAAAAAAAAAAAAGTCTTTAATTATACATCAAGGCTGCATTCACACCTGAGCAGAGCGTATTTTTGCCAGAGATTTGCCAGTGTATTTTTAGTATGTTTTGTTGCATATATACACGTTTTTTAAGCATTTTTTATATGTATTATAAGCTCCAGGAGGAGGAGAAGGAGCCTAGTTGTTAGGCAGAGAAATGCTTGAAAATTGCACATAAATACTTGTGTCGCGCATATTCAGACACACCCATTGAATTTTAATTGGCTAAATCTGCATGAATCTACGTAATCATATTTGATTGGGGCCTTAATAAAGAATACATAAAAAAGAAAGAACACAGAAAACTATTTGTTGCTCAGACTTCCTGCTTAAAGGACAACTTTAGAACCATCTCAATAATTGCAGTCTTCCTAGTAAATTTCCATTCTTCCGACTTCCATGGTCCTCATTGGTAAGTCCTGATTGGCACTACAGAGCCTTTGCAAGGAAAGTGTCTCAGCCAGGTCCTCTTCCTACCATGCATGCACCCAGGGGCCCTATTCATTACTATGGATGAGTCCTACCAGGGTGGATTTGAATTCACTGTGGCCGTCATTCGGCCATAGCACGGATGTCAAGTGATTAAACAGCAACTGTCATCTCTGTACAGGGCATTGCTGCAATCAGCAGACTCGGTAGCACCAAAACGCAGGGCTCTCATCAGGAAGAAAAACTCTGGATGGTTTAATAGCTCCCTCGCCGTACTAAAGCAAGAACGCAGAATAGCGGAAAGAACATGGAGAAGAAATAACACAGAGGAAAACCACTTTAACTACAAAGGTCTCACAGAGAATTATCGGAAAGCAATCTTCAAAGCCAAAAAGGACCACTTCTCATATACAATCTCAACGGCCGCAAACCAACCACGGGAACTGGTTAATCAATCAATTAATCCGGTGTGCCTAGAACCCCCAGAAAGCGAATCCCAGGATTACTGTGACAAACTGTCGGATTTTTTCATCGATAAAGTCAAAACCATCAGGGAAACAATTTGTCAGAAGAAAACATCCAACCTCAGCCAGCAAATACATAAAGAGGACGTCTGCACCAACATACTGCAACCGCCAAAATTTTCACTATCCCCAATTACCGTAGACACCGCAAAAAACATCATTAATAAACTGCGTGACAGTACCTCACCTATTGACATCATCCCCACAAAACTACTGAAAGAATGCTCCGACATCGTGGCTCCAACCATAACCCACTTCATAAACCGATCATTCCATGAAGGGATTGTTCCCAGCATCCTCAAACAAGGCATCGTCAAACCTCTACTCAAGAAACAAAACCTGGACCCTCAGGATCCAAACAACCGTAGGCCAATTACAAGCCTCAACACCATTTCTAAGATCATGGAGAAAGCTGTAGTACATCAGCTACAACTTCACCTGGATACTCACAAACTCCTGGACCCGCTGCAATCAGGCTTCCGCCCGGGTCATGGAACAGAAACAGCTCTCCTCAAGATTTGGGATGACGCCCTCGAAGCAGCAGATGACGGAGAGCCGTGTCTCCTCGTACTGCTAGACCTAAGTGCAGCGTTTGATACAGTAGATCACAATACTCTACTCGTCCGCCTCACAGAAGTAGCCGGAGTCCAAGACATAGATCTCCAATGGTTCGCGTCCTTCCTAGGAAATCGGTCACAGACAGTGAAACTAGGAAAATTCCTCTCCGAAACTCGGGCAGTCACCTGCGGAGTCCCTCAAGGCTCTCCGTTGTCACCCGTTCTCTTTAACATTTACATTCGCCCACTCCTTCAAATCATCAGATGCTCAGATCTCTGCTTCCACTCTTACGCTGACGACACGCAACTTTATTTCCGGGTCAATGGAAAAAAAGATCACCAACAACTTGAAAACTGCCTCAAATCAATAGAAGACTGGATGACCACTAACTCCCTCCAGCTGAACGAATCAAAGACAGAGCTTCTTATCTTACACCCAAATCATAAGCCCGCAACCAAAACCTCCTGGTCTCCACCAACCGTCTTTGGGCAGACTATCTCCCCAAAGACCAAAGCCAAGAGTCTCGGGGTTATTTTAGACGCACAAATGTCAATGAATGCGCAAATAGGAGCAGTAGTCAGTGGATCTCACCATCTGCTGCACATGCTTCGCAGACTCATCCCTTTTATCCCAAATAATGACAAAGCAGTGGTAGTTGGAACAATCATTAATTCACGACTGGACTACGCAAACTCGCTTTACATAGGATTACCACAATATCAACTTGCGTGATTACAACTGATCCAAAACACGGCGGCAAGGCTGATAACAGGAAAAAAAACCTGGGAATCCATCTCTCCTTCGCGAGGAGCTTACATTGGCTAACCGTAAAAAATCGGATCACGTTCAAGACCCTTTGCCTCACCCACAAATGCGTGCATAGAGAAGCTCCGCAATACCTAATGGAGAAAATAAATCATTACACACCAAACCGCAGTCTTCGATCAGCCAACAAAAACCTCCTCCTCGTGCCCAAAGCCCGGTATAAATCCAAGGGGGATCGGAGATTCGCTGTCCAAGGGCCTCGGCTATGGAATGCTCTACCAATCAACATCCACCTGGAAGAAAATCACCTGGCTTTTAGGAAAAAAACTCAAGACCTTCCTCTTTTAGCAGATGACCAAAGCTCGCCACAGCGCCTAGAGGCGATTCAGTTCGTATTGTGCGCTATACAAGTATTTCATTAATTCATTAATTCATTCTGTCCCACAGTGGCTCCTCCTCTGACCCGCTGTTGACTCACCGACAGTCCCATTCACTTTAATGGGACGGCTGGTGATGTGGCAGTGACACAAGGTGAGGGACGTGGTGGCAGCAGGTGAGTGGATGCCCGCTAACAAGTGCTTCCATGATGGATCTGAAGTGACAGGTGCTCTTTAAACGTAAGGACTTATTGGTAGTTAGAATCTTTAATATTTGCAAAGAAAATGAAGGTTTCTTATTTAGAATAAGCTGTCAGGTTAGTAAAACAGCGATATCTGAGCCTATTCAATCATACAGTTTGTAGTGTACATAGATTTGCAAAATAACAGGATAAAGGAATATTCCTGAACTTTGTTTTATCGCCTGGTTACTGTGAATACATCAATACAGTGCCTGTTATCTCAGCTTGCAGAGCTTGGATTCATTGAATGAGTTTATCAAAAAATTTAAATATTGCAGAATATACAGCCTCATGCTACATAACTAAGCTCCATTTCATGCTGAATAAACTAAATTATTAATGCATCCTAAATAGAAAACTATCTTTTAGATAGATTTTTACCCCAAAAGCATTTTATTTAAAAAAAAAAGTGATAAAAAAAAAAAAAAAAAATAGATAAAAAAATCAGATTTAAAAAAAAAATCATGCATTTATATCCACCCTGATTCCTACTCTGCTGGGTGACTGGTGGCTACCAAGAGTACTGTACAGATCATCTATAGGAATTAATGGAGTGATGACACGTATGCTCGTTAGGGAGAGAGAACCCAGTCAGAATGTTTTCTTTGTAAAAGCTATGAATGATACTATGACTGAAATAAAAAATGCTATACATGATACTATCTGTTTCCAGAATTAACAGCATTTGTTTCTGAGTTCCCAGAAGAAACTGTGTGTAAAGGCATTGGGGCGCCTGCCTTTACACACACATGACATTTAATGACATCCCAGTCTTAGTCCGTAGGGTTCAGCATTGTGTTGCCCACCCTTTGCAGCTATAACAGCTTCAACTCTTCTGGGAAGGCTGTGCACAAGGTTTAGGAGTGTGTCTATGGGAATGTTTGACCATTTTTCCAGAAGAGCATTTGTGAGGTCAGGCACTGATGTTGGATGAGAAGGCCTGGCTCGCAGTCTCCACTCTAATTCATCCCAAAGGTGTTCTATCAGGTTGAGGTCAGGACTCTGTGCAGGCCAGTCAAGTTTGTGCACTGGTGCACAGACATGTTGGAACAGGAAAGGGCCATCCTCAAACTGTTCCCAGAAAGCTGGGAGCAGAAATTGTCCAAAATGTCTTGGTATGCTCACGCCTTAAGAGTTTCCTTCACTGGAACTAAGAGGCCAATCCCAACTCCTGAAAAACAACCCCACACCAAAACCCCCCCTCTACCAAATGATTTGGACCAGTGCAAAAAGCAAGGTCCATAAAGACATGGATGAGTGAGTTTGGGGTGGAGGAACTTGACTGGACTACATAGAGTCCTGACCTCAACCCGATAGAACACCTTTGGGATATATTAGAGTTGAGACTGCGCTCCAGGCCTTCTCGTCCAACATCAGTGCCTGACCTCACAAACGCACTTCTGGAAGAATGGTCCAACATTCCCATAGACACACCTAAACCTTGTGGACAGCCTTCCCAGAAGAGTTGAAGCTGTTATAACTGCAAAGGGTGGGCCAACCCGATACTGAACCCTGCAGACTAAGCCCTTGTACACACGGTCGGAGAATCCGTCGGAATGTGTCCTATCGGACCGTGTTGTCGGATAATCCGACTGTGTGTGGTATGCATCGGACTGTTTCCGTCGGACCAAATTTTCAAACTTGCTGGAAATATTTTCCCACAAACTCGTCCGATAGGACATACTCCGATCATGTGTAGAGAATTTCGATCGGACAAAGTGCCACGCATGCTCAGATCAAATTCCTACATCAAAGCTATTGGCTACTAGCCTGAACGTAGTCCCATCGTAACGAAATTACGTCATCACGTTCTGAAAGATCGGATTTTTCGACAACTTTGTCCGACCGTGTGTATGCAACAGTTTCGGACAAGATCCGTCGGATTTGGTTGTCGGAATGTCAGACCGTGTGTACAAGGGCTAAGGCTGGATTCACACCTATACAGTTTTAGTGCTTTTTGCATTATCTGTAGTGCAAATCTGCAAAATGCAAAAAGCACATAAAAATGCATAGGTGTGAATCCAGCCTTAGATTGGGAGGCCATTAAAGTTCATGTGTGGTAACATTTTCGGTAGTATCAATGACTATGGTTGTTGTATTTTGCTCCTACCTTGAATGGACTTCTGTCGTGTACATTTTGCTTTTGTTCATGTACGTTCACATATTACGCTTTTTACCTTTGTTGAAAATCAATGACAACTAATAAAAATTGCTATTTGAAAAAAAAAAAAGCAAGTTAATGTGCGTGTAAAGGCAGCTGTCACAATACTTTTGACAATATATTGTATTTCTGTTACCTGTTGATCCTGTCAATTGATCATATATTTTTCTACTTCCTATAACATGACAACTCTGCAGTGAGATCATGTACAAGTCGGATCACGGGTCCCGCGGACTCGATCACCGCGGGGATACCCGCGATAGTCTCACGGGAAGGAAGAACCGGGAGATGCTAATGTAAACAAGCATCTACCTGTTCTGCCTAGTGACAGTGTCACTGATCTCTTCTCCCTGTGATCGGGAGGAGAGATCAGTGACGTGTCACACACAGCCACGCCCCCCCACAGTTAGAAACACGCCCCAGGACACACTTAACCCCTACACTGCCACCTAGCGGTTAACCCCATTCACTGTCAGTGTCATTTAGACAGGAATCAGTGCGTTTGTATAGCACTGATTGCTGTATAAATGACAATGGTGTCAAAAATGTCCAATGTGTCTGCCGTAATGTCACAGTCACGATAAAAATCGCTGATCACCGCCACTACACAGCATCTCCCCGTTCTACCTAGCAACTAGTGACGCTGATCTCTGCTCCATGTGATTGGAGCAGAGATCAGTGTTCACTAAATTAAAGCCCAGCCCCCAACAGTAACACACCCCTAGGAACACTTAACCCCTACACTGCCACCCACTGGTTAACCCCTAAAAATTACATTTAACCCTATAAATGACAATGGTCCCAAAAATGTGTAAAAAATGTCCGATGTGTCCGCCATAATGTCGCAGTCACAATAAAAATCGCTGATCGCCACCATTATTAGTAAAAAAAAAAATATTAATAAAAATGCCATAAAACGATCCCCTATTTTGTAAACGCTATAACTTTTGCGCAAACCAATTAATTAACGTTTATTATTATTTTCTTTACCTAAAATATGTAGAAGAATACATATCGGCCTAAACTGAGGAAAAAAAAAAATCTATATTTTTGGGGGATGTTTATTATAGCAAAATGTAAAATATAATGCTTTTTTTCAAAATCGTTGCTTTTTTTTTGTTTATAGAGCAAAAAATAAAAACCACAGGGGTGATCAAATTCTACCAAAAGAAATCTCTATTTGTGGGGAAAAAAGGACGTCAATTTTGTTTGGGAGCCACGTCGCACGACCGCGCAATTGTCAGTTAAAGAGACGCAGTGCAGAATCGCAAAAAGTGGTCTGGTCTTTGGCCAGCCAAATGGTCTGGGGCTTAAGTGCTTAACAGTCAGGAGCTACACTATTTGTAGCTCCTGACCAGGGTTGTCAACCGCCAGTAAATTTACTGACAGTTTGTAAAAATCTGTGATTTTTTATAACTACCAGTAAGGGCTCTTTCACACGGAACGGATCCGCGCTGATCTGCCCCGTGGACATCCGCTTGCTCAGCGGGGATCGCTCCGTCGATCCCCACTGAGCAGGCAGAGGACAGGTTTGTCTCTGCACACTGTGCAGGGACGGACCTGTCAGAGCACCGCTCTCCCCTATGCGGGATCGGATGAGGACGGACCGCAGAGTTCATCGTCACCCGATCCGATCCTCAGACGGATGGAAATGTAGGTTTTTCCTCCGTCACACTTTTTCGGATCGGAGCGGGTCGGACGTCAGCGGACATGTCACTGCTGACATCCGACGCTCCATAGACCTCTATGGAGCATCCGTTCAGGTCCGCCTAAAAAACTGACAGGCGGACCTGAACGGATCAGTTGTGTGAAAGAGGCCTATATATCAGGGGCTGATATTTTCATGCTGTGTTGACTTTTTAAGTGTAAATCAAGCAAATGACTTTGGTATAGGTATTGTCAGCGTTTCCATATATGTTTATACTGTTCAAATATTCACTGTTTTAGTTTTCAATAGGAGTTCTGTAATTTCTTATGCCAGTAAAAAATGTGCTCTGCCAGTAAATTTTCCATGTTTTGTCAGTAAAAAAAATACTGTAGGAGGATGGCAACCCTGCTCCTGACTTTTAATTTTTTATTTTATTTATACAGGCTGGAACTCCTCTTTAAAAAAAAAAAAAAATATGAGCAGGGAGAATTTTTATTGCAGACACACACAATGAGGTTGATTTATTAATGGCAAATATACTGTGCCCTGCAAGTCCACTTGTTCTAGATCTAAAGGGAAGCTCTGAAATGAGAGGAAGCTCTGCTGATTTCCTTAATTTAGTCTCTTTTTGTATATAGCGCAAAAAATAGAGTTGATCAAATCCCACCAAAAGAAAGCTCTATTTATGTGGCAAAAAAAGGACATACATTTTATTTGCATACAGCGCAATTGTCAGTTAAAATAAGTAGTGCAGTGCCGTATTGCAAAACATGATCTGGTCATGAAGGGGAGTAAATCTTCCAGAGGGCATGTGGTTAATATATATATATATATATATACACACACACACACATTATATATATATATATATATATATATATATATATATATATTTTTTTTTTTTTTTAAATAAGGGTACAGGGGTGCTCTAAGAGGGGAGAGGGGATCCCAGTTCAGAATAGGGCTTTACAATTAATGCCAGCTAACACTTTTTGGCAGTTTTTAATATTTAAAAAAATCAGGTTAAACCACATGAATAAAGCTGACTGCTGTATACACCCTGCCAGTGTTATATTGTTTGTTTGACATTCATGGAAATTTGGATAAAAATATAAAGTACAGCATGTAAAATAAAAAATAGGCATTCAAATACTGAATACCATCATTACAGATATTAGGGCTGGTTTCACACCACAAAAGCGCACTTCAGATCCATTCCGCGTGTTTTTTAATGCATTTTAAATTTCAAATTACCCTTTCTTATTTATTTAGTTAAAAAAAAAAAAAAAAGGTTTTGCCTTTAAGTTTTCCTTTGACAGCAAAACTCTTTGATCTAGGTGGCATTTCATTTTCCTATGCAGGTTGCAGTTTGCATATTGCAGGTGCATTTTTCATTTTTCAATACATGCTTTTGATCCATTTAAGTCTAAGGAACCAAAAACCAGAAAAAGTCCCTGGCCCTTTCCATAAAATGCACAGATGTGAACGTAGGAAACCTTGTTAATTGGACTGTAGCGTGTTTCTGCAAAACTGAAAACGCACTAAAAAATGCATAGGTGTGAGCCAGGCCTAAAATAATGTAGCACATCAGCAGGGGAGGGCTGGCAGCATTAGGCCTGGGGGGCAAGTCCAGTCAAGTGGCCCATTTAATCACCAAATCACTTCACATTGGCCACAGAGAGAGAGAGAAATCGCTTCACATTGCAGGCACAGAGAGGGAGAAATCGCTTCACATTGCAAGCACAGAGAGAGAGAGAAATCACTTCACATTGCCCGCACACAGAGAGAGAAATCGCTTCACATTGCCCACACAGAGAGAGAGAAATCACTTCACATTGCCCGCACACAGAGAGAGAAATCGCTTCACATTGCCCACACAGAGAGAGAGAAATCGCTTCACATTGCAGGCACAGAGAGGGAGAAATCGCTTCACATTGCAGGCACAGAGAGGGAGAAATCACTTCACATTGCCCACACAGAGAGAGAGAAATCGCTTCACATTGCAGGCACAGAGAGGGAGAAATTGCTTCACATTGCAGGCACAGAGAGGGAGAAATCGCTTTACATTGCAGGCACAGATAGAGAGAAATCACTTCACATTGCAGGCACAGATAGAGAGAAATCACTTCACATTGCCCACACAGAGAGAGAGAAATCACTTCACATTGCAGGCACAGATAGAGAGAAATCACTTCACATTGCAGGCACAGAGAGAGAGAAATCGCTTTACATTGCAGGCACAGATAGAGAGAAATCGCTTCACATTGCCCACACAGAGAGAGAAATCACTTCACATTGCCCACACAGAGAGAGAGAAATCACTTCACATTGCCCGCACAGAGAGAGAGAGAGAAATCACTTCACATTGCCCACACAGAGAGAGAGAAATCGCTTTACATTGCAGGCACAGATAGAGAGAAATCGCTTCACATTGCCCACACAGAGAGAGAAATCACTTCACATTGCCCACACAGAGAGAGAGAAATCACTTCACATTGCCCGCACAGAGAGAGAGAGAGAAATCACTTCACATTGCCCGCACAGAGAGAGAGAGAAATCACTTCACATTGCCCGCACAGAGAGAGAGAGAAATCACTTCACATTGCCCACAGAGAGAGAGAGAAATCACTTCACATTGCCCGCACAGAGAGAGAGAGACTGCTCCATATTGCATTTTCTCTGTGGAAGCAATGTTGAGAAGTCTCTCTCTCTCTCTGTGCAGGCCAGTGCAGCAGTCCCCAGGGTCAGATTAAGGGCACCGTGGGCCTAGTGCAGCAGTGAAGCAGGTTTAGGAGTGGCAGGGATACGATGTAAATAATGTCATATCCCAGCTCTCCTAGATGGGCACCATCTACTAGGCACCATCCTGCGTCTCTAGAAGCCTGTGCTGGCTAGTGCCCAAACTTGGTCGCAGCTGCCCAGGTGTAATGCTAGGGAAGCCTGGCATTTGATTTACCAAGCTTCCGTAAGAGCCGTGTGTTTATGTGTGCTCTTAGGTGAAAGTTTCTGAGCCATCAGAATACAGTGATCACTGCTGGCAGCTATAGCAGCCAGCAGTGATCGTCAAAATAAAAAAGACACTCTGGTTGTACTGAAGTCAGTTGATCTTTCAAATTCTGTACAACCAGTCTGCTCATACATAGATAGAAATTTCTGCTGAACTGGCAGAATTTAAATCTGTGTATGGTGGCCTAAGTCCACCAGTCTCTGGGTTTATCCTCAAATCTTCTGAAAGGAGCACTCCACTTAGGTGTAGAAATTCACTTTGAACTCCACCTTATTTCCAGCACTCTTATTATGTATTATATGTACAAACAATAAGGTGAGAGCACATCTAATACAGAGAATAATGGTGGAGTTCAAAGTGAACTGTGCCATTACCTGGAGGGATTGGCATTCAGGTTAAAACAGGCAGGGAGGAAATTAGATATCACCTCCTCACTGCCTGTCAAATGCCTCTGAAAAGCGACCTGAGCATTGATCACTTTTCAGTGGAGTGGCAATGCCTGCTGCGATTAAAAGCCTTTTGGGCTCACACTGGTGTGCTGCCGTTTGGCTGCAATATGGGTGTACTCGCGGTTTTACTTAGCTACAGTACCTCAGACTTTTTAGGTTGTGCGTTTTTGCTGCATTTTCTGGAATTGCACCAAGGATGCAGCATGCATGACTTTGTGTGCATTTTCAGAATATGCAGTAAAAATGTGCAGCCTAATAGAGGTCTATGGGGCCAGGGGCACCATGCAGGAAGACTGCCACTACGTCAGCACTGCAGTCAAACTGTCAGTGTGAGCCTACATAATAACACCCATGAGGGCAAGGTACTGCACAGGCTGCTAGAAATAGAACTCTTTAGCTGCAGAGAAGGGGGAGGGAGAGAGATTTGGGGGACAGAGCAGGGAGGGAGAAGAGGTCAGGAGAAGCTCACTTACTTGGTCATGCATTGGACAGCCCCAGGAGGCTGACTTGAGTTTTTTTTTTTAATGCTGTGGCTGCAGAGCCGACTGCTTAGTTTTAACTTTCCCGCCCCACACATCCTCTTCAACAACAACACACGGGCTGTCCGGGAGTGTGGGTGGGGAAAGAGAAAGCAGATCCAGCCTCTGACAGACATTGGTGTGGAGGAGGGAGGGGCGGGGCTAAGCTCTGTAACACACTGTCAGGGCTGTGACAGGACTCATCGCTGGCTTGCAGTACTGACTCCGGCCGTGACCACCGCCCAAACTGCCACACTCGGCCAGCTCCAGACTGCGCATGTGCAGTTCTAAGCTGGTGACACAGCAGCCAAATTGTACAGACATCAGAGCGGCCCAGGGGGAAATTGCATCCCTGCCCCCCAGCCCAGCCCGCCCCTGGCCTCTCCTAAGAAAGCAAAGCACTGGTTTATTATTATCTTTACCTATATTTATCACACCCAAGATGTTGCCTCTATGCGGTTTCGTGAGCAGCCTAGTACTTCTATCTAATTAAGTGAAAGTCTTTGTCTTTTGATATTGATGTGACATGAGTGGATAGGTGGGTCTACACAAAGCTTCTGGAATTCCACAGCAGTCTGTATGACAATCAATGGATCATGGCGCTGAAAACACTGGATTAATCAGGGAGGTAAAGAGGCATAATATAATTTTGAGCTCTTCCACAATACACTAATAATTTTAGCATATGAAAACAAATAAATGCAAATAAAGTGAAGGGTTGGAAAAAACAAAAGTAAGAATATGGGTGAATTAACGAGATTATAAAAGAATGAAAATCAGAAAAAAACAAAAAAACAAACACAAAATCACTCAATTTTATTATTATATTTTTTTTTTATTCTCGTGTAAGCTAAAAGAAAATGTACACGCTTACATTTCATAAGAACTTGGGCATGCACGTGAACCTTGCTGCAACAGATCAATTTCATTTTTTCCATAGGAATTCTCCCATAAATTTACATCCCAAAGTCTTCTATGTATATACAGCCTAAACCATAGCAACCTATGATTATGCTTTTTTTTATTTTTATTTTTTACACTGTGCAAATCAGAAGGATAGTGGTACAACAGACACAAAAATAAAAAATAAACTAAAGAACATTAATCAAATTCTTCATAAAAACACATTCATATTATTTTGGTCCTTCTTAAACCCAAATCAAGCAGATTAAGCCCCAATCATCTCAATTTTATTTTTAACACACAGAAACAAAATGGAGCAGAACAGACAGTCTTGATAGGTGTGAACTGATGGCTTGATTGTAAAAACCCTGCTAAAAAAACCTGTCTTAGTGGACAATCCCTTGAAGTAAAACTCTACCCTTCTGACAAATCTGATCTTGTAAGACAGTAAAGTAAAATGATACACTTTGGAAGAAATATATATAATGCTATCTTGTTTATGAAGCTTGAAAGGTCCACTGTGTTCAGTTAAAAAAAAAAAAAAAAAAAAACACCAACAGATTTTATCTGTTTAACTAAGATTTTGCAGTTGCAGGTGCTCGGCAATCTGAAATTGCACCGTAAAGCCAGCCATATATGGATTGAAACCGATTTAATTCTACTGATCGACATCTATATAACCAGCCTGTAAGATAAATTCCGTTTAATCAGAGCCGCCGGCTATATACAGCATCACTGATCAGTGTATTCTCATGGCAGGGAAGTCATACAAACATCATACCTCAGCAAGAGTGATCCCCCATCCACATTGAATGTGTGGATGGGAGAAACATGTCCATTTTTTCATTCAACCCGCTGGTTGAATAAAAGAAACTGAATCATTTATGGTCAGCCTAAGTGCTATAATATCTCTGGCCTGGGATCCCAGGGTAGTTTGTTGTAACTCCCCAAACATGTAGTCCTGAACACTACACATTTATAACCTGGGGGCCTTAAAAGCAACTTTGGAACCCCTATTTGGAGTTCCAACACATTGCCTTTAATGTGCATACAGTTCCCACAGAACAGCAAGCAACATTTTCATATTCTCAATAGGAAACAATAGTACTTATTTATTACAAAATCAGAGGAAGTACTGACTTAGCCCTACCCGAAAAGAGGAAAGGAAAGTTGGAAAAATCTGTTTGAACAGTTGCAAGTTCGCATCATTGGACTAAATCAAGACAACCTCATCAGCCTGGCCAACTACAGCTGACCCATGATCACACTTAAAGTTGAAATTCAGTCTTTTTTTGTTTGGGAAACAGCATCGTATGTTAGTTAAGGTTAAAGGTTTGTATCCTAGTACTTGTAGGCTTTTGCTGCTGCTAAAAGATCTTACCTGCTGTGCCTCATCAGAGCCCTGGATACTGTTCTGAGCAGCTGTCCTCCAGCATTAAGGTTAAAAGGAGAAGTATGGCCAAAGCGTGTTTGGCTGTACTTCTATGGATCGAAGGAGTGCAGTCATTCTGCACTCCTGTGACTGGTTTTCCCATACTGGACCCATACTGCGTCCACCTAGGTGAGTATAATTTTTGGATTTTTTTCTGGCATTCCATATATTTTATTTTATTTTTTTACAGCAGCCACTGCTAATGATAAAAGTTGCACTGTCTGCCCACCTACCTCCTTCACCATTCAGAGAACTCATCAAGGCATCATAGTGGAGCAGCTGAATGACAGCATCTACTCTGCCCATTCACGAAAGGCAATGCATTGTAGGAGAGTTGTAATGTAATCAATAAAAATTACAGACAGGGTAAAAAAAGGGAGGACAAGCAGCACAACTTTTCTCAGTAGCATTGATGGACGTTAACCTTAAGGCCTCATACACACAGGCATTCTTCCTGCCACTTTTAGGAGCATCAGGCTCTTTTTTTTTACAGCTTAAAAACGTCTCTCCATGTTATTCAATCTGTCCATGTGCACATAGGCTTTTAGGAGCTGTAAGTGGCAGAGGCGCTTTCAAGCTGTAAAAACAAAACAAAACAAAAACCCAGGGACTTCTGCAGCAGCAGCATTAAGCTTTAAAAAGCCTCATGGGCCTAAATGCATATTAACGCTGTATACTGGGTTAAGCCTCGTCAAGTGTTTTTAAGCTGTAGCGGCTCCAAGGAGGCACAGTGGGAAAGATTTTTTTGCAGAAGCAGACACCTGCAGGTAATACAACATTACGTAGAACTGTGTTTGGTGTTGTATCCCAAATAATATACACTATAATTCCAGCTGGTCATACACTTAGCAAATTTTAACAGGTTCCTGAGGAACTGGCTGAAATTTCATCAATAGGTGGCCCTGTCAAGCTCCACATCTTTTGTTTGAAAAGCTAAAGGATCCAGGTAGAAGATTGTTGGCTGAACAGTGAATGCAGCCAATCAGTTGCAGTCATTGTTCATGTATTATCACAGTTTCAGGTGCCGGCTGTCAGAATACAATAACTGGCAGAGAAGATTCACCATTTGCACTGTGTTGAACAAAAACAAAACAAAACAAAAAGAAAAACTATGAATGTTTAGTCAGCCCATAGATCCGATTTTCTTTCCTTCCACTATGGGTAAAAGGAAAGAAAATCACTCAATTTCCTCATCAACACAGTCAGTGTTGATGGGGCAATGCCTCCCACAGTGCTATTGTGTTCTGCCAGCAGGGGGATGTGGGGAGCCTTTCTGGTCGGCAGAAAACAATGATTACTACTAGCAGCTATAGCCGCCTGCAGTAATCACTTGTAAATAAAAAAAATAATCCAACAGGCTAGTTGTACCTAAGTTGATCATTGGATCGACTTGGGTACAATCAGCCTTGCCTATAGATGGATCGCATCTTGACCGATCCTTGCTAAACCAGACAAATTTCGGGTCCATGTATGGCTGGCTTTAGTCTATGTAGCCCGCTGCAACCAGATCCCCCCTTCTGCCTCTAAGCACATTATGGGGCTACAGTGAAAGGCAGAATTTCACAGGCTGTGATGGGCAACACAAACTGTCTGTGACAATACGCCCACGACTTATGGACCGAACTGCACACACAAAGAAAGAGGCCAGATAAAAACTCTAAAAAAAAAAAAAGACCGATATTGCTGCCTTTTATAAAAGAGCAAATTTGCCAGAAAATTAAGTGTTATGCTGCATCTGCTGGGTTGGTGTTCCCAGAGAGTGGGTTATGCACGGATGTCCGCTCCACGTCGGTTTAAGTCAAATTAATACATAAAATGAGCAACATTGAACACATATATGTAACAGTACAACAACGGTAATACAACTGGAAAAGGGGGAGATGATGTCACCGCAATAGGCTCACAGGCAGTGAAGGTTTTGCATGTTCACGTTTGTCTGTTTTTTATTTTTATTAAGAAAGGATCCACCAGTGTATGTAACCCAGCACATCAGGAGGAAAAGGAAAAAAAAAAAGTTCCCCTTGCCATTATATACAAATTATCTGGAATAATTTTTATATAAATGAAGGATTCAGTGTTGAACTATACATCAGAGTGTATATATACCCTTTGTCATTCTGCTTACCAACACTTCATCTAAAGTGATTGTATGAAGCAGACACTTTTTTTCCTCTTTAAAAAGTTTGGATATAAAACATCCAATGCTTTTTGGATTTTTTTTCTTCTTGTCTGATCAGTCTACCTTGTCTTGAGAACTTGTTAAAGGTGTTAATGAGACAGGGAACATCAACACCTTGGCATGCATGAAAGACAAGTCAGGAAGGCTGGCTATTACTTTGGCAGCCTCTTTGCTAAGGTTCTCATCTCTCCGAGGTTTTCTGTTGAGTAGAAAAAAGGGAACATTGTGTTAACCCAACCAGAAACATACATAATTAAGAACATGGAAAAACAAGAGATGGTGAACAGAGTTCATACATGATTAACAGTATACTGTATTATGACAACTTCCATGTTAAAGTCCATAAGGCTTTGTGTATCAAACTTAGAGGGATGGGAAAAGGAAAATGTTTCTCACAATAATCAGAAGAGATTTACTTATACGTTTATATAAAATTACTGACAAAATGTGAGAGGTGTTATTTTAGGTTTTATTATTCTCTTTCACCCCCAATACCGTCAATTTTATTTATTTATTTATTTTTTACACAAGGCCTATAATCTAATATATAGTATATATGCTAATCCAACTGAATACTGAGTCAAGGATTAATTGACCTTATAAAAGGTTAACCACTTGCCCACCGTGCTATAGCTGAATGGTGGCTACAGCGTGGCCGGCTAGTTCTGGCCACTGTCATATGATGGCGTGACATGATCCAAAGGACACTGCTGTTCACAGATTGAGGCAAAGAGCCAATCGGCGGCTCTTTACTACATGATCAGCTATGTCCAATCACAGCTGATCGTGGATCTAAACAGAAGCTGGTTATGGTGTTCTCCTGTACTGCGAAGGCGCAGCACTTGCGCAGTACTAAGCACAACAAAGTCTCCGAAAATAGCCGAAGCTGAACACAGCCTAGCTGCGCTCAGCATATTTTTATTCTGACTCTATGTCCAATTGGATGGTGGGGCTTGAACCTGGACATAGGTTAGAATGTAGTGCGCAGGCGCCGTGTACAGCTGGCTTTGGCTATTTTCGGAGACTCCGTTATGCTTCGCCTGTGCAGTACAGGGGGATCCTTATCCACCGGGGGAACTTTCTCGGAAAGACAACGGAACTCCTTTTCTCATGCTGACAGCATGAGGAGAGTAGAAGAGAGTGCAGTCCCAACAGTGCCACCAATCTGTGCCCATGAGTACGGCCTATTAGTGCCCATGACTGCAGCCTCATCAGGGCACATCAGTGAAGGAGAAAAATTACCGGTTTGCAAAATTTTATAACAAACTATGAAAAAGTTTGATTTTTTTTCAAAATTTTCGGCCTTTATTGCTTTATTTAGCAAAAAATAAACAGTGGTGTTTAAATACTACCAAAATAAAGCTCTATTTGTATGAAAAAAAATGATAAAAATTTTGATTTGCGCAATTGTCATTCAAAGTGCGACAGCGCTAAAAGCTGAAAATTGGCCTAGGCAAGTGGTTAATTAACATTTGCTATTTTCTGTGAAAATCCAAACGCATCGATATGGTTATCATTAGTACAAACTTTCACCAGGATATTTGCATAAAATAAAAAACTTCAAACCAAATTGCCTTATTTGTATACTGACTCACTAATCACTATTGCCCTTTCTTCCTTGTTTCCTGAATTCAAAGGGACTGTGAACCACTGAAAGCTGCAATGTTTAGGGCTTGTACCCACAAACATAGGTCTCTGTAGCTAAGCTGTATACTGTTAGCATAAAAACAGTACACTTTAGGTGGCATTAAAGTAGGATACAACTGCAAAGTAGCTTTGTGACATGTAAATGTTTGTGTGATTCGGTGACCCCTGGCAAATCGGCATTTGACCCCTGAAGGGGTCGGTTGAGAACCACTGCTATAGGGGGATTTCAAGAAAGAAAGGGACTTAGTCAAGATAACATTTTCCAACACAAGTCCAGATTTGCAGCCAACTTTAAGTGTCACAAAATCTAGTCATTTTGACATGTGGCTTTCACTTAAAAGTAGAAAACTTAAGGTGGAAAAGTCCCTGTGAAATTAGAGCCTCCATGGAGGAAAGAGATCCACCTCACCATAACTACCAGAGTGTGATCTATATCCAGCACTGCTCGCTCTCTCCTCACTGGGAATTGAGGCAGCAGTGGAAGCCACTGGCACCTGCTGCTGTCAATCAAATACAATGAGGAGGCAGCAGGGGATGGGGCCAAGCCGGGCTATATGTGTCTACAGACCCACACAGCCCGACTCAGGAGCTGCCCTGCGTCTGCCCCATAGCAAGCAGCTTGCTATGAAAGCAAACGGAGAAGAGGAGTGGAGAGCACTAGCGAGAGACCCAAGAAAAGAATGTTCAAGGCAGCTCTGAGCAATACCATCATTCAATTAAAAAAATAGCTTTAGTAAATGCTTTAACAAGAATAACTTGCAACTCAATTTAACTCACTTTGCAGAAGTGCTCGTTGTCTCTGCTGTAGACATAAGTCTTGCAAACGCGTCCGTCACTTTGTTGCTGGCACTTGAGCATTCCACTTTTGAAGTTGTCAACGCATATAATTCTGGATCCACACCTTGCAGTATAAAATGATAATCAGCAAAGGCAAACCTCAGCGTCGTGTCCCATCACAACCACCACAACCCACACAATTCTCTAAACATCTGAGTGTTTCGGTTAGGAGGTATGGGGTTCCAATTTCAGCTCATGAAGACATTCCTGGAACTGTGCACTAGAGGCTAATAAAGGGTGCCACAACATTGTACATATAGACTGTATTTGTAGAGCAATACACCCCTTTCACCTGAAGGAAAAACTGTGGGGATGCATAAAGAGGTCTCCTCATTCCATACATAATCACATATAGGCTAGGGCTCTTCCCAAAACAAGAAGTCATAAATGACAAACAACTTTTGCAACAAAAGCAGTTTAAAATTGGCAAAATGAAAAAGTCTCCTAAGCGCACTCAGATGTTTACAGAAGCCTGCAGAGAACTCACACTAAAACACAAAAATCGCACTAATGCTACTACGTTAAGCTTGCTGAAGCATGAAGGACACTGAAACCAGCACCAATTAGTAACCATCAGAATTTTCCAAGAAGTAGTTCCTCAGAGTCTGGAAATATAGCAATATGTTATGAATAGATGACTTACCCATTTTATAGTTAAATCCAGAACGTATAATGAAGAATAATAATGAAAGTATATTCAAGAGATCTTCCCACAAGAGAAGAGAACTTCTTTTTATTAAGAAGTGACTGAAAACCCTAAATCTTTACTTTGTTGTCACTGTTTTTTTTTATATTCTTCCTAAAGCTGGGTATACACTAGTAGAATTTTGTTCAACATTTTTCAACACAGAACATTGTAAGGCGTTTGTCCATTCTTCTAATAATTGGTGGGATGAAATACGCATTCGTTTTTGAAAATTCGAAGGAGCAAGATGGGAAATTTCTCTCGAATGTGCAAATTTCTAACAGTGTTTTTGGTTTTCCTTCTGTAAAGTCAATTGGTTTCTAAATCAAATGTTAAAAAGCAATGTACAGAGAATTTTCGTACAAGCATTCTAAGAACTTTATTTGGAAATCTATCAGTGCATACCCAGCTTAAGCTTCCTCTTTTCTCCAGAGATAAAACTAGAGGCCTGATATATCAACATGTTGGTTACCCCTCAGTCACTGGTATCAAACCTGCCTTGAAACAATCTGACTGGTGACTGCGAGGATAGAACACACTGATAGCGCAGACTTAAGTATTTTTTTTTTTTTTTTTTTTTTTTACACGTACAGAAAGATTTATGAGCCCTTTGCTTCCAGTTCTAATCCCTAGACTAATTTAGTTATCTTGGGTGGGTGCTGTCAAAAAAAAAAAAAAAAGGGAAATGATGGCGCCCTGTATATACCATAGCGAAAGATGAAAACCAATGGATTTACCAACTGGGAACTGGTGGAAGCTGTCATTCTTTATTCTGGGATGTTTAACTACAAACCACACCCCAAGGAAAGAATAGAGACAATGTACAACTATATATTTTGCTCATGTCATAAGAAATGTGTCCTTGCCTATGGTCTGTTTTTTTTTGTTCTTGAAAAAAAAAAAAAAATCAACTTCCCCTTCATAAAAAAAAAAGTAGATTCCATTTAGTGTTTAATGTTTTATCTGTGAGGTGTGCAACTACTTCTACACACATAGGGGTCTAAAAAATATATATATATATCACTGTGAAAATGTCTCAGTCCCTGTAATTTGCTTAATGTGTTTATTATATCGGATTGCCATCTCCATCTATTTGCCATATTATAGTATTTTCCGATTTGAGTCACTACACACGACACTTTTTTTTTTTTTTTTTTTTTTTTAACAAAGCCCTTACTGTAGAGGTCTTTTATACAGTTAACCCCACCTACATTTGAGAACTGAAAGGGACAATAAATCCAAAGCAGAAACAATACTCAAACATGCTGGCATTAAGTAAGCCCTCCACCTGCAAAGCCATGAAAACTAAAACAGACAGAAAAACGGACAAAAATCCAATCAATCATACGCCCTTGTACCCATTAACACTCATGAGAACAGCAACCGAGGCACCATCAACAGCTATTACTTTGCATCATGCCTGGGAAAATGTATAACCAGCTGACCATTGTCATTAGTGATAGCAGATCCACACAGCACTGTCAATAGTATTTTAAATAGAATTCCTTAAAATACAGACAGGTGAATGTATCATCATATTCTGGATATGACCTAATCACAAATAAAGGAAAAACTTTATGGTGCATGGAGCATATAACTGACGGGTCAGCTGTTAAGTTCCCAGGTATGGTCACACAAACAAGAACAAAAAAAAGGAACACATTCCCAAAATGTTCAGCACGCTCTGACACATGACTTTCCCAGAAACAAGTTAAATGTGTTAAAAGGATGGTAAGATCACAGATGTGTTAAAGTGCATCTGTCCATTTGCAGAAAATGCCATATGCCAGTAGGAATGAGGGTTGGGAAGACAGGCATTGTCCTTTTCCGCAGATCTGAAAGTATTAGCGTATTTTGAAATAGTGTTCAATCTTAACTCCTGTATCATTCATCCCTAATTACAGAATAGGCATGTGGTCATGGCAGCTCTTTCATTGATATTTTGAGATGATGAATAAAGGCTGTCCTCATCTGTCTCACTAACTGGTAAGTGCTTTTACTCTGAGAATCAAATAAAGGCATAAAGGAAGAAAATGGGTTTTACAGTAAAACCTGCAACAAGAGAAATTTGCATGATGCAATGTCTAGTTGCTTGGCTGCTATGTTTTTGCTTTAACTCATACTGAGCCACTGACCTGGCACACGTCATATACAAATCGGCAATGTCAGAGTAAAGTCCCTAGCCAAACTTTACTTTACTTTACCAAACGTTACTGCTTTGGGTCAGTAACTGGAAGTACTGTAGCAAGTGGATCAGCATTATACAGTCATGTAAAAAAACAAAAAACATAAGTATACCCAATGGAAATTGTTGACTTTTTCAAGATATGTGAATAGGCAAACATTAAAGAGAAGTATGGGAATCTGGGTTTTTGTAGAATCATATTTACATAGGTGGATGCAGCATCACTCTGATTCTGCAACTGTCCCCTGCCAGCTTGAACACTGAGAACCGAGCGATCAAACACCGCTGATAACTCGGTTGTCAGAGTTCCCCGAGCAGAGAGCTGGTGACTGTCAGTCTCTGCTCTGCCCTCATGCTCTTTGGAGTGCTGGGCTGTGGAAGAGGCGGGAGCGGCCGGCTCAGGCTCTCAGTGGCTTACAAAGAGGCTGAGCTGGGTGTCGGTCCAGGCATGTGGGCGGATCCCGACCATATGGTTGTGATCTTGCCCGAGTCTGGACTGGCTCTGTGGCGTCAGCTGACAGCGGGCTGAAGCCTGCTGTCTGCTGAAAACGGGTCACAGGAGTACAGAATGAACTGCACTCCTATGATCCACAGGAGAAGTACAGCCAAACAAGCTTTGGCTGTACTTCTTTAGATTTGAATTCAAACAGTGCCTACACATAAAAGTGACATACTTAAAGAGGAAGTAAACCCTTCCAAACAACTTGGACCTATAGGTAAGCCTAGATTAAGGCTTACCTGTAGGTCCAAGCAATATCTCCTAAACCTATATGGTTTAGGAGATATTTGCCCGAAAATGGGCACCGCTGTCTACGGCGCATGCGCCGTAGACAGCGGCGCGCAGGCGCACTAAATGCGGCAAATCCAAGAATGGATTTGCCAAATTTGTCGACTCCCGTGCGCATGCGCGGGAGTGACGTCATCGCGGCTTCGCCGTATGACAGCAACGGAGCTGCGAGGCGCGACTCCCGTGCGCATGCGTGGGAGTGACGTCATCGCGGTTGCGCCGCTGTCATTGGTCGGAGCTGCGAGACGCCACCAGCAAGATGGACGCGGCGGACTACAGGGATCAGCGGCGACTTCGCTGGCTCCTGTGTCAGGTAAGTGACACATAATGAGCTACTATGCGATGCATAGTAGTCCATTATGCTTTACCTTTGCAGGGAAAAAAAGAGGAAGTAAACCCATCAGGGTTTACTTCCTCTTTAAACAAATGACACACGGTATTAGGTATTCATTTTCATGATCTAAATCAGGGGTCTTCAAACTACGGCTCTCCAGTTCTCATCATGCCTAGTAATGTCTGTGAATGTCAGAGTTTTACAATGCCTTATGGGATGTGTATTTTCCGCAACAGCTGGAGGGCCGTAGTTTGGAGATCCCCGATATAAATTAATAAAAATACAGATTGGTCATATGGAAAAAGTACACCCCAACATTTACCAGCACTTCAAAGCCAGTGTTTCAAATTAGGGGCCAATAATTAGAACCTCCTTAGGGAGTATACATATGGAGCCTTTAAACCTCAGACATCTAGGGCTAGTGTTGGCTTTGCTATTAACATGTGTAGGGTCATTATGCCAAGATTGACAGAACTTTCAAAAGGCCCTGATAAAGAAAATTGTACATGCTTCTGAGTCTGGCAAAGGATTTAAATAGATTGCCAAATGATTTGAAATCATTAATTTCACATGTGGTTTAGATTTCAAACTGCTAAGTTTTTACAAGTTTTGTCCAAGTAAGTTCAACCCAAGATCTGACCATTTGATGCGTTGTTTGGTCACACTAACCTTAGAGATGGATGCTTCAAGCCAAAAACAGTATTCAAGGAGAAAAATCTCATAACAGCTGTGAAGCCTGGTGGTGGAAATGTTAAAGTTTGGGGTTGTTTTGCTGCTTCAGGGCCTGGACAGCTTGCAATCACTGAATCAACTATATATTCCGCATTATATCAAAGTGTGCTTGATGAGAATTGGAGGCCATCTGTCCCAATGCGGAATTCGAACTGGAAATTATTCTTTCAGTATGTTTTGAAGCACAAACCAGAAGGAATGGCTCATTAAAAAGATAAGGGGTTATGGACTGTAAAGCCCTGATTTGATTACTATTGACATTTTGTAGGGGGATTTTGAAGCAGTGAGGCAATGCTAGGAAATTCCTTGTTAAATCTTTTTATTTAATTTCAAGAGAAAAAAAAAAAGAGAAGTTTACAGATCATAACGAGCATCATATCATGAGTATCGTAAACAATATAGTTATAATCAGGTATTGATCACATAGATTAGGTATGTTATAAGTGAAAGTATAAGTAACATAGAGATTGTATACTATAATATTATAAAGTACTGAACTAAATTAGGAACGAACTATATGAGAGAATTAATGAAATATGCCTCCAGACCACCTGTCCACCCCAAATGGGTTAATGCTAGGAAATTCAATCACATCTTGCAAATGAAGGAATTTTGTATTGAGGAGTGGTCAGATTTAGAAATTGTGGCCAGTTATACAATATGCCTACAAGTCATTCCTACTAGAAAAGCCATATCAGCTTTTAAGGGCATGTGCACTTTTTACACTGTACACCATTACATTTATTGCTACTTTTGCTAAATAAAGGATTGAAAATTTCTCCTATGTTTATAGCATACTTATTCAGGTATAGCAACTATATCTTATCTGTAAGCAGTGTTTGCATAAAAATTGAATGCCTGTTGAAAAAGTCAACAACTTCCATGAGATTTACTTAATTTTTCACATGACTGTAGCTAAGTGACGAATATATTCGGAAGGCAGAAGTCAACATTTGCAACTTTTGTGTTAAAAGTTATTATTATTGGTACTACAGGTACTTACAGTGCCTTGAAAAGGTATTCATACCCGTTGGAATGTTCCCCATTTTGTCATGTTACAACCAAAAAATCTGAATGTATTTCATTAGGATGTTATGTGATAGACCAACACAAAGTGGCACATAATTGTGAAGTGGAAGGAAATTGATAAATTATTTTCAACATTTTTTGCCAATAAATATCTGCAAAGTGTGGCGTGCATTTGTAGTCAGCCCCTTTTACTCCGATACCCCTAACTAAAATCTAGTAGAACCAATTGTCTTCAGAAGCCCTCAGAGGATTGATAGAGAACCTTAGCAAACAAATAGCATCATGAAGGTCAAAGAACACACCAAACAGGTCAAGGATAAAGTTGTGGAGAAGTTTCAAAAAGGGTTAGGGTACAAAAAAATATCCCAAGCTTTGAACATCTCAGGGAGTACTGTTCCATCCATAATCCGAAATTGGAAAGAGTAGGGCACAATGGAAAACCTACCAAGACATGGCCGTCCACCTAAACTGACAGGCCAGGCAAGGAGATCATTAATCAGAAAAGCAACTATGGTAACTCTGGAGGAGCTGCAGAGATCCACAGCTCAGTTGAGAGAATCTGTCCACAGGACAACTATTAGTCGTGCACGCCACAAATCTGACCATTATGGAATAGTTGCAAGAAGAAAGCCATTGTTAAAAGAAAGCCATAAGAAGTCCAGTTTAAAGTTTGCAAAAAGCCATGTGGAGGACACAGAAAACATGTGGAAGGTGTTCTGGTCAGACTTAAGCCCCATACACACTATCAGATTTTCTGCTGATTTTTTCCTTAAGATTTACCAAAACCATATATGGAGGTCAAACCTTAGGAGTCTCAATTTGTATGCAATCAGGCAGGCCCTTGCACTACATGGTTTTGGTAAATCTGAAGACAAAAATCAGCAGAAAATAGTGCGTATGGGGCTTAACACTGCACATCACCCTGAACACACCAGCCCCACCGTGAATCATGTTGTGGGGATGCTTTTCTTTAACAGGGACATGGAAGCTGGTCAGAGTCAATGGGAATATGGATGGAGCCAAATACAAGGCAATCTTAGAAGGAAACCTGTTAGAGTCTGCAAAATACTTGAGACTGGGGAGGAAGTTCCCCTTCAAGCAGGACAATAATCCTAAACATACAGCCAGAGCTAAAATGAAATGGTTTAGATCAAAGCATATTCATGTGTTAGAATGGCCCAGTCAAAGTACAGACCTAAATAAAATTGAGATTCTGTGGCAAGACTTGAAAATTGCCGTTTACAGACACTCTCCATCCAATCTGACAGAGCTTGAGCTATTTTGCATAGAAGAATGGGAAAAATCTCACTCTAGATGTGCAAAGCCTTGTGGAGACCCTCAAAAATACCATCAGCTGTAATTTCAGTGAAAGGTGGTTCTACAAAGTTTCGACTCAGGGGGGCTAAATACAAATGCACACCACACTTTTCACATATTTGTAAAAAAGTTTGAAAACCATTTATCATTTTCCTTCTACTTCACAATTATGTGCCACTTTGTGTTGGTTTATCACATAAAATCTCAATAAAATACATTTACATTTTTTGGTTGTAACATGACAAAATGTGGAAAATTTCAAGGGGTATGAATACTTTTTCAAGGTACTGTATATAGCACTGTCAATTTACGCAGTGCCTTACATATACTATACATTCACATAAGTCCCTGCCCTCAAAGAGCTTACAATCTATGGTCCCTAACTTGCATTCATACACACACATACTAGGACCAATTTAGACAGGAGCCAATTAACCTACTAACATGTCTTTAGAGTGTCTGAGGAAACCAGAGTAAACCCACGAAGGCACAGAGAGAACATGCAAACTCTAGGCAGCTAGTGGTATTCGAACCAACGATCCTGGTGCTGCTAGGTGGAATTGCTAACCACGTAAGCACTGTGCTTTTCAAATTAAATTCCAAGAAACTTTTTTTGGATATAAACCTGTCAGGGAGATTTTGAGGTATGAAGGACCATGCAAATCACTCCCCTCCCTCTCACGTGACAGTGCGGGTGCTTGGCTGAGCACAGTCACAAGGGCACCAAAGTCCTCAGCGATGTGTCAACTTTAACTAAAGCAACCTGGAGCTTACACAGGGCTTTCGTTACTTGCTAATCGGCAGCTAAATGGAGTGGCAGGAGAGCAGAGGGAAGGTATGTGCTTCTAGGGAGAGTGATAGTAATGCAATTGGCTTTAAACAAGAGAAGGCAATATGTTTTGTCTCATTTACATTTTACATCAAATTCTAAAGATATTTAGAGAAGCCAAGAGATCCAAGTAAGCAAACGGCTGTTTTAGTAGACTACACTAGACTAGCACCATATAAAATTATCAATGGAGACTCTGAACCCTGGTTAATTGATAATGTGTGTTCACCTTTTTCACCTTACAGAGGAATGCCATTCGTTTCTAGACACAAGCCACATAACATATGTAGGTACCGTATTTTTACACAGATATTTTTCATACACTATCTAAAAAGGTTTCCCCACTTACAGAAGGAAAAGTGTATGTGAACTTCAGAGAACATTCTAAATTCTTTGCTTATTTTTATTTCATCTATGGAATTTTTGATTATATCATTAAAAAAATATATATATCAAGCAAGTTAAAACCCTGAATGTCACATGTTTCAAGTACACTTTAAGCTTTACAATGGGTAGTAATAAAATAACCAACGTTCTCCCCTCTACCCCAATTTATAAAGACTCAAATGTGCTTTGGGTTTTTTTTAGGGAACAATCTAACAGAGTAATACTTACTTTACGCCAAGGCCCCATGACAGCTGGTGGTCAACTCCTGTGCTCTGTCACCTCACACAATGCAGGACCAGTGTTGGCCTTGTACATGATACATTGCCATGATAATGACAATACTGGCAAGAAAAGATTTCAGGGGACACTGCATTACAACCAGAAATGAAAGGAAAGAAGACTGCAAGACCAGGGGGTAAGGTATGTATTATTCCATGTTAAAGTGACCATACACATATGAACCTGAACAATCTAGGTATGAGAGATCACAAACAGTGGATTCATCATTCGATCGATTGAATGATAGTATCAGTATGTGTTTGGGTACTTTCAGATTATACCCTTGCAAAACAAGCAATATATTCTTCATTAGCTGTAAAAAAAAGGAGGACACACAGTTTTGTTTATTTTATTACTGCCCTGAGTTAAGCTTCAACTCTTGATGATTATATTTAAGAGGCAAAGGCTTGTAGACAAACTGCAACATACTGCAACATTATTTCAGTAATTCAATCCAAAAAAGTGAAACCGATATATTATATAGATTAATTACACACAAAGTTATACATCTCAAGCATTTCTTTCTTTTGAGGAAGGCTTACAGCTAGCAAAAGCCCAAAATTCAGCATTTCAGAAAATTTGAATATTGTAGACTTATTGTGCCACACTCCAATCAGCTAATTAACTCAAAACACCTGTAAATGTTCCTGAGCCTTTAAATGGTCTCTGAGTCTGGTTCAGTAGGTTACATAATCATAGGGAAGACTGCTGACTTGACAGTTGTCCAGAAGACAGTCATTGAAACCCCACACAAGGAGGATAAGTCACAAAAGGTCATTTCTAAAGAAGCTGGCTGTTCACAGAGTGCTGCATCCAAGCACATTAATGGAAAGTTGAGTGGAAAGAAAAAATGCGGTAGAAAAAGGTGCACAAGTAACAGGGATAACTCTAATTTTGAGAGGATTGTAAAGCAAAGGCCATTCAAGAATTTGGGGGGGATTCACAAGGAATGGACTACGGCTGGTGTCAGTGCTTCAAGAGCTATCACACTAGAGTTGCCATGACGAGTCAACGTAATCGATTACATCGACTACAAAAATACGTTGACGTGCATGCAGGGTGTCGATGCGTCACAGTGCTTAGTATCTCTCAGTATCTACCGCTCTCCTCCGTACTGCCACCCCCCTCTCTTCTCCCCCTCCATGCCTCTGTCCCTAGGTGTGCAACGGATCGTCACCAATCCATGATCCGAGCGGGTCATCCCACTCAGATCGGCACATGCCATGATCCCGGCCTTCGGAAAGGCCGCGGCTTCGGCCTAGCTCTGAAGCGGCGGCCATCTTTCTACACCCAGGCTGTTTACACTGTGATCGCTCCAACGGAGCGATCACTTGTAAACAAACCGGCGTCATGACATGATGATGGTTCCTCTCTCCCCTCTCTGTACTAATCTGTACAGTGGAGGGGAGAGATCGGATGGAAGCAGCCATCCCTTCATACACTGAAGTACCCAGCAATACAGTGCCTAGCCATACTCTGCTGTACCCTGCCTAGCCATACTCTGCCGTACCCCAGCCATGCTCAGCCGTACATATATATTCTTTTATCTTAACTTTACAAAAATAAGTACATAAAAAAAAGGTAAGAATATAATACTTATATATAATATATATATGTATGTACTAGTTATATTCTTTTATCTTACTTTTTTTTTTAATGTACTTATTTTTTGTAAGGTTAGCCAAAGGATTAATTAACTAATCAAAAAAAAAACCACTAGATTCATTAAAAAAATTTAAATAAAAATAATCGGATAGTCGTTGACTAATCAAAAAAATAATTGATAGATTCGTCGACAGACAAATTAATCGTTAGTTGCAGCTCTACACCACACACACTCACGTTTTCAGAACATGGTATACAGCTGTCGCATTCCTTGTGTCAAGCCACTCCTGAACCAGAGACAACAATCAGAAGCGTCTTACCTGGGCTAAGGAGAAAAAGAACTGGACTGTTGCTCAGTGGTCCAAAGTCCTCTTTTAGATGAAAGTAAATTTTGCATTTATTTTGGAAATCCCAGAGTCTGGAGGAAGAGGCATAGAATCGAAGTTGCATGAGGTCCAGTGTGAAGTTTCCACAGTCAGTGATGATTTTGAAGCCATGTCATCTGCTGGCGTGGCTTCCTTATGAAGATGCTGATTTCATTTTCCAGCAGGATTTGGCACCTGCCCACACTGCCCAAGTTACCAATACCTGGTTTAACGATCATGGTATCACTGTGCTTGATTCGCCAGCAAACTCACCTGACCTAAACCTCAGAGAATCTGTGGGGTATTGTCAAGAAGAAGAGGAGAGACACCACACCCAACAATGCAGATGAGCTGAAGCCGCTATCAAAGCAACAAGGGCTTCCACAACACCTCAGCAGTGCCACAGGATGGTCGCCTAATTTTCTGAGATACTGAAGTTTGGGTTTTCACTAGCTGTAAGCCACAATCATCAAAATTAAAATAAATATGCTTGAAATATATCGCTCCGTGTGTAATAAATCTATATAATATATGAGTTTTACTTTTTGAATTGAAATAAAGTAACTTTTTGAGGATATTCAAATTTTTTGAGATGCACATGTATATTTTACAAATGGGTCATAATAATTTGACTAGTTGCACCTGTGAAGTATAATGACATCTTCCTTTAAAGTGAACATGCAAAACCAGAGAGTCACTACACAATAGTAACAAACTACAATATAGCAATCTGGATAAATTGCATGACTTTATTATGGTTTGATTAAAAAGATAAAAGGATATAATTCAGAACAAGTGGAATGCATAATAGTCACTGCTCAAAGACATTCTGGAGACACGGTTAATATTTAAAATCCTAACAAATTTTTGTTGGTTAGAATTTTTAAGGGTTTTTATAGACTGTCGGTGCATACAGATGTCTCGTAACGGATTTTCAGAATCGGTGAGTGTACTGTGTACCACAGTCAGTTAAGGCCTATGGTGACCATAAAAATTGGTATACACCAAAGGAATTTGTAAAAATCTCTAGAGCCAAGCTTTAGAGGGCTCTATATAGGAGGCACACACGTCCAATCTCTTATTGGAAACTTGTTCTATCCCACTCCATAAGCAATAGCTCATCACGCTGCTGTTTAACATCGTTCTGTTGAGTCTTTCTACAAGTGCTTGGAAAGTTTTATTGTGTAACGTGCTTTATAATGACTATCTTCTTATAGGAAGGATCTAGCAGATGCTAAATAAAGATCATACGACACACAATTACATTTCTTTGGTTTCCCTACTGAAAGTCTTGAATATATGTGTTACCCATAATTGGCTCACTCAAGCGATAAAGTTGCAAGCTTTTAAAAGGACTTTTAAGTTTTTTTTTTTTCAGGCATTATTGCTAATGAGTTTGCTTGGCGAATGAATTGAGGGCGTGCTTACATCTTTACAACTGGTAAACCGGTAAATACACAATACATACAGTGCATCTGGAAAGTATTCACAATGCTTCACTTTTTCTACATTTTGTTATGTTACAGCCTTATTCCAAAATGGATTAAATTCATTCTACAAACAATACCCAATTAATGACATTGTTAAATTAGTTTGTTTGAAATCTTTGCAAATACATTAAAAATAAAAAAGGAAGAAAAAAATGTGGATATAAGTATTCAGAGCCTTTGCCAGGACACTCGAAACTGAACTCAGGTGTGCATCCTATTTCAACTGATCATCCTTGAGATGTTTCTACAACTTTATTGGAGTCCCCCTGTGGTAAATTCAGTTGACTGAACATGATTTGGAAAGGCACACACCTGTCTGTATAAGGTCCCACAGTTAAAGAGCAAGTAAACCCCGCAATATTTCTATTTTTTTTTTTTTACATTGCCAAGCAAGAGATATATAAATTACTCCTAAACAAGCGTTAGAAGTGCCTTTTTTAGTTGTTTGATTTTGCAGTATCGTCCGGGTATCATTCGCACCATTCTTTATTCCGTTTTCCGAAGCCGATGCCGACGTCTTTTCCACTCCTTATCTTTGCCGAAATCTCGCACATCTGCCGTAGCTTCCTCTGATTCACTCCCCTGTGTGACGTCTTATTCAGTCACAAGGGGGAGTATCAGGAAGACCAGAATCATTTCTAAATCGCAAGACTTCTCCTCTGTGCTGTTCAGAGGGGAATCTCGCTCACAGTAAATTCCAAAAACATGCAGAAAATAAACGGCACAATATACATGCCGCTAATGAAAGTGCATACTGTGCAATCGCACATGATGTCATCACAGATAGACAATTTATATTGAAACTACACAAGTGCACTTTCACAGGCAGCGATTAGCTGTCTGAGTTATGTAGTATCTGCTAAGATTAAGTTGTATTTGAGGGTTTACAACCACTTTAACAGTGCATGTCAGAGCACAAACCAAGCCATGAAGTGCAACGAATTGTCTATAGACCTCCAAGACAGGGTTGTAACAAGGCACAGATCTGGGGAAGGGTACAGAACCAAGTCCCAATGATCACAGTGGCCTCTAAATAGAACAAGTTTGGAAGCACCAGGACTGTTTCTAGAGCGGGTCGCCAGGGCAAACTGAGCGATCAGTGAACTGCCTTAGTCATGGAAGTGACCAAGAACCCGATGGTCACTCTGACAGAGCTCCAGCGTTTCTCTGTGGAGAGAGGAGAAGCTTCCAGAAGAACAACCATCTCTACATCACTCCAACAATCAGGCCTGTATGATAGAGTGGCCAGATGGAAGCCGGTCGTTAAAAGGCACATGACAGCCCGCCTGGAGTTTGCCAAAAGGCACCTGAAGGACTCTCAGACCATGAGAAACAAAATTCTCTGGTCTGATGAAACAAAGATTGAACTCTTTGGCCTGAATGGCAAGTGTCATGTCTGTAGGAAACCAGGCACCGCTCATCAACTGGCCAATGCCACAGCTACAGTGAAGCTTGGTGGTGGAGACATCCTTTATGAAAACCTGCTCCAGAGCTTTCTGGACCTTAGACTGAGGTGAAGTTTCTTCTTCCAACAGGACAACAACCCTAAGCACACAGCCAAGATAACAAAGCCAAGCTTGTAGCATCATACTCAAAAAGACTTGAGGCTGTAACTGGAGTCAAAGGCGCTTTAACAAAGTATTGCACAAAGGATGAGAATACTTATGTACATGGGATTTTTTTTATTTTTAATACATGATTTCAAACAAACTTCTTTCATGTTGTCATTATGGGCTATTGTTTGTAGAATTTTGAGGAAAATAACGAATTTAATCCATTTTGGAATAAGGCTGACAAAATGTGGAAAAAGCAATGCGCTGTAAATACTTTCCGAATAACAGTGGTTTTACCTGTTGTATAACTGTCCATCTATTCCTGATAATTCAGTGACATTTGACAGGAGGCTGAAAAGCGATACGTTGCCTACAGGATGCCCATTTTAACCCTTTAAAGGCTGCAGCTCCATGCCATTACTATGGTTGAAGAAAAGTTGCCGTTTGGCCCTATTCACTTTTTTTGTCAGGGCTGCAAAGCATCAGGGCCATGGCATGTGTACCACCCCGCCATAGGTACCCCCACACCCAGCAATACAATTGTGTCCACTCTCCAAGACCAGGGTTCTGACTGGACAGTTAAAGTGCAGCAGCAGAAGGATGCCTCTGCACTCTCATACCATTGGCATGTTCCTTGTCAAAAGATATGCATGCAGTGCATCCGATTAGAGCCTTGTGTTGCTTCTCCCCCTCCCAAACTGAATGCCAATGTACAGGAGAAGCTGAATGCCATATCAAATTCATACTTTCACTAGTTTACTAACCAATAAAGTGCATCACAAATTTCGAAAAGGTCTACACTGACTGATACAAAAAGTTACCGCAGTACACTACTTTGCTTTCCTTAAAAGCCTCCAATAAGTCATGGTGATGTGTTCTGTACAGTCAAATACAGCCCTACCTACCAATCTCTTTAGGACACAGCAAAGGCCCATGTAAGCACATCTGGGAGAAAGGTACCTTAAATCAATGGCAGACACACCCTAGAAGCCAAATAGTCAGCGCAAATTAAATATACACTCAGCGTACTTGCTGGCTCTTGAATATTGCAGATCTATCCACCCTACCTTCCACTTAAGTAGATATAACAACACTCACAGAGCAGCATAATATCTGAACTAGGAGGCTTCGAAAAAAGGCAGCTGTAACAATGACGTGGATGCAATCAGGCTTATCTCAAAAGAAACAGCTCAGGACCGAAATGCCGGAGCTGCCATTGTTGACTTTTTATAGATGCTGCCAGTATCTCTCCTTTGTCGTTGAGCAAGTCACTGACCTAGAAGTAGTATGGGCATATCAGGTGATCCAACACTTCACTGGGTGCATGCTGGGTTCAGGTAATTGACTCACTATATAGTAAAATTCAAAGATATGGATGACAGTACTACAACCTGCACCTTCAAAACCATGTCAGTATTGGCACCTCTTATACTTCTGTTCTGGCGAGCTCATTAAGGCTCCATGTACACTAAAAGCTAAAAAAAATGCTAGAAAAACGTTGGATAAAAAAACGCTTATAATAACGTTTTTGTGCCAGCTTTAAGCAGCAGTTAGGAGCTTCCAGCAAAACGCCACAAAAAATTAATTTTTTTCTGCTTTCAGAAGCTGAAGCTTAAAAAACGCCTTTAGATTAAATAGTGTGCACGGAGACACATAGGATAATACATTTGCTTCTAGAAGCAGAAAAAAAAGCTCAAAAGCTTAAATAGAATACAGAAACCATAGTCATTAAACTGCTAATTAAAGAAAAAAAAAATAAAGGATAAGAGAGCAAATTGGTAATTACTGTATTATTTTTGACTATGTGAACCTTTCAGCTGCTACTTCAGGGATTCAACGTGAAGTGGAAAGAGAATGTGAAAAAAAGAAAATAACAGCATTAAAATTGATGCAAAACTAGAACTGTGTTTGGCCAGTTCCATTTTAATTTTGCTTACGTTGCATAAACCGATCTTTCATATTTTTCATCATTGAATGAATTCTTAAATTTACATATAAACATTTAATACATAGTACTTTCTGATGGCCATAATAGGCTTTCTAAATAGGCTTTCTAATAAGAAAGCCCAGCACTGCCAGATCACCGCTTCCGTTAAACTGAAAATCCATGTAGGTCCTTATCTACTAACCGACAGGGAAAGGGGTGACTCTCAAGTCACTAATTCAGCCTTGTGTTTCAAAATCTGATGTTCTGCTCTTCGGGTCCTTTCATAACATAGGTTATTCACAGAATAGCAGTTAGCATTTTCATAATTATGAATTATAAAAAAATATGTAAGATTTACTCAACTAAAAATAAAATATAATTTTTAGCCCCGAACATAATGAAAATATTTACAAAACATTATGCATTCCATTAGAGGTGCCTAAGATAATTAGTGGTAATCAAAAAAAAAAAAATAATAATCTGTCTTGTTTGTAGGAAAGCCACAGTGACTTGCTCATGCTTTCTAAGGCAACCATTCTGACACTCAGCTGACCTGGGAAAGTGGTGGTGCTGTTAAAGCCACTGTCATCCACGGGCCCAAAGAAATCAAGATTCAGAAGAGTGGAACCTCCACTAGCTTGAAATTCAGAGACCACGTTGGTAGTCAGCCGTAAAAAAGGTAAGCCAGAGGAAGGATTGTTGTGTGTGTAAAAAGGGGGTAAGACATACACTTAAACATGCAAGATATTACTGCTAAATATGCCACAGTTAGAAAATACTAACAGCTTACATAATTATATGCAAGAATGAGTGAGCACAAGGCAAGAATTTACAGTAAGGAAATCAAGATTAGAATAGATCTTGAGACAATGTACATTTGTTTTACAGAAAACAAGAGATAGAAGTACACACAATTCTACAATTTAATGGGAAATAACGCAGTGAATTTTCACAGTGACTGCATCCTTCATTACCACCTAAAGAAGAAGCATGGATCAGTACAGTAGGTTCTGGTGTTGATACTGCATAGGATCTGCAGTGTTAACCCACACTCCTAACCCACTTACCATGTTCTTGCTAACCTCAAAGACATCAACCACCAATGAAAGCTGCACATTATATTGTTAATATTCATTGCTCAAGTTATGCTAATTCTGGCCAAGCATAGAAGTCACAAACCCTAAGGACCCATTTGTAACAATGCATTTTACATGCTTTAATGCACCTGCATAGGTTTTTGTTTTATTAGCATTTGTTCACATATAAGCTTGTGTTGACATGCATTGGTCAAAATGTTAAACAATAACAATAGGTTTTTAATTAAAATCTGATTTGGGAATTAGGGAATCCTGCAACATTTTCACATTACTGTCTTAGGTACTATATACTGTAGTGTTAAACTATGGGGGGAGTATGTAATGAAGGTGGCACCACTATGACAAAGTCACTGATTACTTGTGAATCCATAATTCACAGTCTTAGGATAACATTTCTGCTTCTATGGCCAGATCCAAGCAGCCTGCACAATATTTAAAAACAGATAATCGCTGGATAATGTATGAAATAAGGACTGAATTATCATGATTGTAATATAATAAAGGGAGGAAGAAAATAACCCAACTCTAATCCTCACTTTCAACATGGTCACAGAACACCAAACCACGTCACTTGCTATGTTACACCTTGAAAGAGACCCGGCTTCTTTAGACCACTATACAAACAGTGCAAAGCTGAAAACGGACAAAAAAGTAGTTTGTAACACTCACATTATACACTCATTCTAGGCTAGTAGAAGTATAGATCTTAGCTCTCATCCTGCTCATCTGGAGAGTCATGTATGCTCCATCACCATTTATGGAGTGTATTAAGTTAGAGCCACTGATTGGTAACCAGACTCTGTGGAAGGGAGCAGTCACTGTATAAATAGTTAATAAAAAGTCCATATAAGTGTAAAGTTCATTGGAAAGAAGGAAGTAATCCAACAATAATGGGTGTCCAACATGGTGACCTACCCCCCCCCCCCTCCAGTGATGTCACTCTGCACCTTGTGGTCCAGCTTCATTCTCCTTGCTCAGCATTCTACCCAAGGACTTCCGCCTAGCCTCCTCCATGGGGCAGCAGACCCTGGTGGTCCACATCGTGGACATCCAGCGCTGATATCCTGCACTCCTATTCTTGATGAGCCTGTTTTACTTCGCTCCATGTGAGTTGCCCCTTGTTACTTATTGTATTTAATATAAACCTGTAAATTGTCTGCACTTAAAGGAGCTTTTTCTTCTCTCTCCTGAGAGCCAAATGATCAGCAGCCTTAGGCTGGCCATCGACTGTTTGAATCTGTGTGTGGGCAGGCTGAATTACCATCAATCAACTTGGGTACAACCAGTCTGCCAGATTTTACTTGCAAGTATCACTAGCGACTGGCTTAGCCACTAGCAATAATCACTGTCTTCTCCTGACAGGGGCAGCTTGTATGGCCTGCCTTACACACTTCCTGATAGATGCCAGCCCTTGTATTGCTTCCCAGTTATGAATAGAGCCAAGATTTTGCATTGGAACAAACCTGAAACAGGTGTGAGGTGAGCATTAAAAAAAAATCTACTCACAGTTTACAACTTTGCACAGAAAAATAGGATGAGGAGTCCGTTTAAGAGTTTAGGTCAGCTTTAAAGATTTAGTTTGCTTTGCTTAAATTTTGCCTTTCCTGATTCCTCCCTACTTCATCAAGGTGCTGATGAATTTAAAAAAAAAAATTGGTGTTTACACAATGATGACTGGGTCTCTGTGCTATGCCATCAGATTATAGCTGGTGGGAAGGGCCAACAGGGTCCTGAACACAGCTTCCTGAAAACATCACAGCACCCTGCTTAAGTACTTTTCTAAAGCAGCCCTTTTCATTTCGTTCAACCAGTGTGGAAGGATATTAAAATTCCCAAATTTCTCCATCCACACATTTGAGGTGGATGGAGAAATCTTTATTTGTTGTTTTTTGACGCTCTTCCATGTGCTCCTTGCTGCAAAGGCCAGTTATATGTTAGGGTGGTTGCCATATGTTTGTACTGTTGGTGAACTGGTGAGGGGACACACTGGATACCTTCGCCGCCATTGTACTATTGCTGGGTGTCCAATGCTTTCCTATACTTTTAAGGAGGGGTGGGCTCCCTTCAGGCATACCTGCCCTTAATCTATCCATTATTATATACAGTGGATATAAAAAGTCTACACACCCCATTAAAATGTCAGGTTTGTGTGCTGTATAAAAAATAATAAATAATTTCAGAACTTTTTCCACCTTTAATGTGATCTATAAACTGTACAACTCAGTTGAAAAACAAACTGAAATCTTTGGATGGGGAAGTAAAAAACTAAAATAATGGGGTTGCAGAAGTGTGCACACCCCCTTATGACTGGTGATGTAGCTGTGTTCAGAATTGAGCAATCACATTCAAACTCATGTTAAATAGGAGGTAGTACACATCTATCATCATTTAAAGTGCCTCTGATAAACCCCAAATAAAGTTTAGCTGTTCTAGTAGGTATTTCCTGGTTCCAAAGCATCAAAGGGATCTTATTGTTAAAAGGTATCAGTCAGGAGAAGGGAAAATAGTTTCCATAGTATTGGATATCCAAGGCATTATATACCATGGAACACAGTGAAGACAGTCATCATCAAGTGGAGAAAAGACACAACAGTGACTGGACAAGAAATGGACACCCTTCCAAAATTGATGAAACTAAGAGAAGAAAACTGGTCAGGGAGGCCGCTCTACAGCAAAATTAAAGGAGCTGCAGGAATATCTGACAAAGTACTGGCTGTGTGGTACATGTGACAACAATCTCTCGTATTCTTCATATATCTGGGCTATGGGGTAGAGTGACAAGAAGGAAGGCTTTTGCTGTAATAAAATCAAAAAGGTGCTTCAACAAAGCATTCGTTTAAGGGTATGCACACTTATGAAACCATATTATTTTAGTGTTTTATTTCTCTCCATCTAAATGATTTCAGTTTGTTGTTCAACTGAGTTGTAGAGTTTATATGACACATTAAAGCTATAGCCTACGGCACTAATCGAGTTGGCAAAACCCAACAGGATGGTTGTATAGAAGCTGATCCGTAGACCCCCCCCCCCCCCCCCCCCCCCCGAGGAGGAAAGAGCTAGATAATGCTGGATGCCCTTCCGTCAAGAAATGAAGCAGGCTCTGACTTGATGCAGCTTCCAATGCACACTGTGAGATGATCTTAAGTGCAAGTAAAAAACCGCAAGATCAATATTGAGCTAATTATGGGAGGTTAACAGTGTTAAATGACAAAAAAAAAAAAAGTTTAAAACAACTTATTATTATGTACAAGAAACGTTTTATATTATTTTTAAAAAAAATTGACGGTACTTTCATTAAAAAATAAAATAAAATAAAAAAATTTTAAAAACGATTTTGGCCTTGAAAACGCGCCATGGATATATTTTGGCCAAATTATAAGTATAGCACATTAAACCTAATAAAAGTATAAAAAAAAAAAAAAAAAAAAAAAAACTTAAGGAGCCATTTTGACCCTTTGGTTATCCCTTGGCATGTGCCAACCTTGGGCTTCCTAGTCTTAAAGGCTACTAAAATTGAACATGCCTAACTGTGAACATTAACTGATTTATTTCCCATTAAAAAAAACGAAAGCAGACAAATGTAAGAAGAAATGTTTGGTTAAAAACAGGATGCGAGACAACAGCAAGAGGATGAAATCAGTGCATTCAGGCTTTCCTTCATTGACTGACGTAGAAAAGATTGGATCTCCCATAGCAGTGCAATGGAGTGGATTAACAGTCATAACGAAAATGGGCTCAACACATCCACTGCACTGTATGAGGATAATTACTAGAAGATGTGAGGATGTCATAAAGTCTAGAACTACTTGATAATTAAGAATAGGGAAAGTACATAGATTACTGAATGAGGAAATTTAGAGCAGAATTGGAAATATAGTACAAGCAATGTAGAGAGGAATACACAACCAAGCTGTAAACATACCTTGCTCTTCAACTGGTCAAACATCAATGAATAGATAAATAACAACGTGAAAACGTTTTTTTGTTTTAGAAACGGTCTGTTGTCACACCTTATAAAATGCACTGTTTTATAGAAAATTGATAGTTTACACTGAAGAAATTTAAGACTGAAATTTATAAACATTTAAAGGGCATTTCTATCAAAAAGTGATATCCAGCATTTGCCTTTGACCACATCATAACAGTTGATTCCCCGCACCCTAAAATATTTATGGAGCTAGGAGCTGCAGTTACAAATTTCACAGCAGCGCCATCTATTGATAAAAACTGGTAATATGGCAATGACATTCTCAGAGGGCCACTGTACACAATAGGGGGGTTCCAGTTCACCCAGAAGATCAGAGATTTCCATTTAAGATGGAAATCCAATTTAACACTTTTTGCTCTCTCACAGGCATGTTGCCATTTATGCTGATGTATTCAACAGCTCCTTCAGCTGATGATTTACTTCAGCCCAACTACATGTGTTGAGAACGTAGAGAGGAAAGAAAGCCTGAATCTCCCAAGAAAAGACTGACAAGACAAAGAAAAGGTTAGCAGAGAGAAGACTGTTTGGTCTGTGAAGCTCTCTTATGTCTAGGTGTGCTGCTAGAGGCTCTACGGAGAGACGTACCATCTAAGGGGTTGGTAAGGCCACTGCTACTCCAGTCAAACTGAACGGGTGGGAGGGATTCCTGCAAAGGAAAGAAAATAGGACAATGATTACATTCTACACAACTTTAAAATGATACTAAAGGTAACATTTAAAAAAACAAACATGTTATACTTACCTGCTCTGTGCAATGGTTTTGCACAGAGAAACCCTGATCATCCTTCTCGTGTCCCCCACCTGTGCTCCAGGCTCTGTGTGTCTATAAGACACACAGAGCAGGGCTCAGCCCCGCCTACTACTAATTGTCACTGGCTGTGACTGACAGCAGCAGAAGCCGATGACTCCTGCTTATGTCTCTGAGCCAAAGAAGAGGGACAGATCCAGGAGAGCCACTTTAATGCACATTTTTGGATTGAGATTGGGCTCAGGTAAGTATTAGGGGGACTGGGGGGAGCTACATACAGAAGGTTTTTTACCTTTGTGCATAGAATGCATGCAGCTAAAAACCCATAGGCCTTTAGAACCACTTTAAACATATTGTTATAAAAAAAGTTATAAAAACTAAGAAACAACATCAAAAGTCCAAAAATCTGAAAGATATTTCCAAGAAAAATAAAATAGCCAATATACCCGAAATTTCTGTTTTCAATATCAGAGTCAATGTCTCCTCCAAAATCCTCTTTCAATTTACTTTTCCAATATTTGCAATGACTGGAGGACGGAAGTCAGACTATACCAGTACATAAAACGGATTCGCCGCAGAGACCACTTTTATTTTAACCCAGACCGCCCACGGACGACGATGATACCGGGGTTATGGCAGCTAGCTGCTGCCACAACAACGATATCCTCCTTCAAAGTACCAACGTATAAAGACAGTGGGTGGTCCGGAAGTGGTTAAGAGAACAAAAGTAATTGGACAATTTAATCAAAAGCTGTTTTATAGCTAGGTGTGGGCTACTCCTTTGTTATTTCTTCATAAATTAAGCAGGTAAAAGTTCTGGAGTTTATTCCAAGTATGGTATTTGCATTTGGAATCTATTGCTGTGAACCTACATCATGCATTCAAAGGTGCTGTCCATGCAAGTGAAACAGGCCATTGTAAGGCTTCAAAAACTAAACATGCCAATCAGAGAGATAGCAGCAACATTAGGAGTGGCCAAATCAACACAGTTTGGTACATTGAGGAAAGAATTGAGCTTAGCAACATAAAAAGGCCTAGATGTCCACAGAAGACATCAATGGTGGATGATCGCAGGATTCTCTTTATGGTAAAGAAAAACCCATTCACAACATCCAGACAAGTGAAGGACACTCTCCAGGAGGTGAGCGTATCATTGTCAAAAGTCTACAATCAAGAGAAGACTTCAAGAGAGCAAATACAGAGGGTTCACCAAGAGATGAAAAATATTCATAAGCCTGAAGAATAGAAAAGCCAGAATAGACTTTGCCAAAAAAATCTAAATAAAAGCCAGACCAGTTCTGGAAAAGCGTTCTTTGGATGGATGAAACCAAGATTAATCTTTACCAGAATGACGGGAAGAAGAAAAAGTGTGGAGAAGGCTGGGAACAGCTCATGATCCAAAGCACACGTCATCTGTAAAACATGGTGGAGGCAGTGTGATGGAATGGGCATGCACGGCTTCCAGTGGCACTGGGTCATTGGTGTTTATTGATAATGTTGCAAAAGACAGAAGTTGCCAGATGAATTCTGTAGTGTTTAGAGATATACTGTCAGCCCGCAATCAGCAAAATGCAGCAAAGTTGATTGGACGGCACTTCACAGTACAGATGGACAATGATCCAAAACACAGTGCGAAAGCAACCTAGGAGCTTTTGAAGGAAAAGAAGTGGAATATTCTACAATGGCCGAGTCAATCACCCGATCTCAACCCAATTGAGCATTCATTTCACTTGCTGAAAGCTAAACTAAAGGCAGAAAACCCACAAAGAACAACTGAAGACAGCTGCAGTTAGAGCCTGGCAAAGCATCAGTACCCAGTCTTTGGTATTGTCCATGGGTTCCAGACTTCAGGCAGTCATTGCCAGTAAAGGATTCTCAAAAAAATATTAAAAATTAACATTTTATTTATGATGATATTCATTTGTCCAATGACATTCAAGCCCCTGAAAATGGGAGGACTATGTATAAAAATGGTTGCAGTTCCTAAAATTTGTACTTAATATTTATGTTCAGCCCCTTGAATTAAAGCTGAAAGTTAAATTACTTTGGATTGTTTTGTTTAAATTTTATTCTGGTGGCATACAGAGCCAAACGTATGAACATTGTGCCTGTGTCCAAATATATATTTGGATCTGTGTATCACAGGAGACAAGGTAAAAACAATATAGGGGGCTGTATGTGTTCCACTAGAGATTTTGGAAAAAGACCGCATCCTAACTGAATTTTGGCAGTGTAAAGGAGTTGGAAATGTGGTCATGTTTTTTTATTTTTTTTTTTGTTTTTTTTTTATATTTGAGTGGAGCACAGATACTGCATTGGTTTTAAAAGGTGCTGCACAAGTGAGCAAAGTTTGTTTTGCTGTTACAGTGCAATATCAGTTTTAACCAGTAGACGGAGCTGTAAGCGAGAGCTGGAAGAAAACTCAATTCAACTTAAACATAGGAGATGTGTAAAGGGCAATCTAATATAGTACAGAAAAAGGTTCACAAAATAAATGCACAACAAATTCCCACATTTTTACAAATGCGAGTAAACACATTGGGTAATACTGTAGAAACACAAAGTATTATTTTGGTAGTAATGCAGTGTAGGACGGCAAAATGAAAAAAACACAGTCTAAATAAAGCAGTGGTCTCAAAACTGTGGTTGAGGGGGGTCAGTTGCGGCCTTTTTCTTTCTGTTATCTGGCCCTTGGGGCACTATTCCATCCACTGACACGAACAATGGGGCACTATTCCTCCCACTAACACGAACAATGGGGCACTATACCTCACAAGGACTCCAATTATAGGGCACCATTTCTCACAATGACAGCAGTGATGGGGCACTATTCCTCACAATGACACCAGTGATGGGGCACTATTCCTCATAGATAGGGGCTGGAGAATCTCCAGCCCCTTTCTCTACAGCAAAGCAACATGGGGTAATCTGTGCAGCACAAGCTGATTAGGGTGTGCCCTGGCACACACTGTGTGCATGCCTATGCCACTCATATATGGGCTGTGGTATTGGTTGGTTGGAAATACAGTTTCTATCTCATCTAAAAGACTATTTCAGGGCTCAATCCCTTCTAAGTTTTTTAGGGGATTATTGTTATCTACACATTGAATGATTTTGCACAGCAATGTCATATTTGTATGCACTTTTCTGGGACGAGTCTATTAAATGTGAAATGTTAATGAATTTACATTTCACACTGGAACAACTCTTATAGCACTACTGTATTTGTATGCACTCTGCACTTTATTGATAGTGCTGCACATTTTTATATTAATTTTGATGTACTCCACCAAAGTATAGTGCTAGCAGCTAATTATCAAACAGAGACCCAAGTGTGAAGAGATCGGTTTGATATATATGACATTTTATTCCCTAAAAAAAATGTGTGATATCCGCTTACCCAGCAGTTATCAGGAAAAAGGTCTACAACAATCTATGCCACCATCACACAAATTATGGAGGACCTACTATGCAAACATGAAATGCAACAGAAGGATTTACTAAAACTGGAGTAGACAGAATCTGGAGCAATTGTGCATAGTTACCAATCGGTAGAATCAGCAGTGTAGGTGGCACCCATGGGTGGCTGGTAGGAATGAGCTCAGGCGTGTTCGCATGGAAGACGTGCAGAGCCCGCCAGGAAGTCGGCGCAGTGCTGCGCTAATCACAGGCAGCGAGACATTGCCCGATCTCTGCAGCCACACATCGGGGCAATTTCTCACTGCCTGTGATTAGCGCTGCGCCGACTTCCTGGCAGGCTCTGCACGTCTTCCATGTAAACACGCCTGAGCTCATCCCTAGTGGCTGGAAAGGGGTAAAAACAGATGGCTGGGCAGAATTCTAACATTACAGCCTGACATGGCTGTACACATGCCATGGCTGGGATATTTTTTAAGGATGCAGAGTTTGACACAACACCTGTCAAACCCGCTTATTAAATTAATGGCGCTGCTCTGCAACTGCAAGCCAAATGTTTGGCTTTTTTTTTTTTTTTTAAAGCCTCAGAAATAACAGGCGTTAGGAAGTGCCTCATAGTGCTCATCATTCGCTGCTATATCGTGATCCACTGTTGATCATTTTTCACAGAGTGGTAAGCTTACTCCCGATCTGAAATTATTATGATTTGTATAGCGCCAACAGTTTACGCAGCACTTTACAATGTAGAGGGGGACAGTACGCTTACAAAAAAGTTCAATACAGAAGGAATTAGGAGGGCCTTAAAATAACGTAATGTGAAATACAGACAAAGTGATGACCAAAATACAACGCAGATGGTCGCATATTAATGACAAGACAACTCATATACCTGCAACTGATCGGAAGAAGAAGAAATTTCTGGAGAAATATGAGAAGACTGTCCTATGGAGGCAATTTTCTCTGCAGCAGATAAAGGCTTGAGGGGCTCTTTCGTTGGCTCCAGCATACCCTACAGAAACACCAAGATGTGAAATAAATACATTGATAAACAAAACCTTACAAAACACAAGTTTTATAATATAATTTTGCAGAAATATTTTTGAATTAGGGCTGAGAATTCTACCCTCACATGATAGCACTCAGACCTAGGGACTAACTGTCTAGGCATCCAGTGCTGTATCACAAGAGGAAACTGACAGTTATAGCTTTCCTATACCATGTATGTCGCAGGCCTCAGAGGGGCAAACAGGACATGGGAGAGTGTAGAGAAAGTATCGGGATCTGAGTTTCTTTTAGAAAGTACGTACAGTATTATCAATTATTAACGACTGCTTAACAGTATTTTGTGACCTGATTTTCAGATCATATTTTTAAAAATGCATGTCCAGCCAAATGTTTTTGGTTTTGGATAGAGGGGAAGGATTAATCAATCAACCCATAGAGGAGTCATTTTTTTTTTCTGTTGAAGCAGCAGGTTGAACAAAAAAAATAAAATTGACTTGAGTCCCCCATTCAAACAATCGATGTGGATGAGGGAATCCTCCCCGCTTTGTTATTGTATCCTGACAGCGAGGAGACTTCCCTGCCGTCAGAATACACTGATCAGCACAGCAGGATATAGCCGGCGGTGCTGAGTGAATGGGAAAATCCAAAAGATTGGTTGCACAGAAATCAATCGTTAGACTGACTTCTGTACATCCAAGCCTGCCCATACAGTATCTCACAAAAGTGAGTACACTCCTCACATTTTTGTAAATATTTTATTATATCTTTTCATGTGAGAACACTGAAGAAATGACAGAAGAAACAAATGACTGAAGAAAAGGTACAGTGTAAATTTGGTGTCCTCTTAAAATAACTCAACACACAGCCATTAATGTCTAAACCGCTGGCTACAAGAGTGAATACACCCCAAGTAAAAATGTCCAAATTGGGCCCAAAGTGTTAATATTTTGCGTGGCCACCATTATTTTCCAGCACTGCCTTAACCCTCTTAGGCATGGAGATCACCAGAGCTTCACAGATGGCCACTGGAGTCTTCCACTCCTCCATGACAACATCACAGGTGCTGGTGGATGTTAGAGACCTTGCACTCCTCCACCATCCATTTGAGGATGCCCTGCAGAAGCTTAATAGGGTTTTAGGTCTGGTGACATACTTGGCCAGTCCATCATCTTTAACTTCAGCTTCTTTAGAAAGGCAGTGATCGTCTTGTAGATGTGTTTGGGGTCATTATGTTGGAATACTACCCTGCAGTCCAGTCACCGAAGGGAGGGGATCATGCTCTGCTTCAGTACGTCACAGTACATGTTGCCATTCATGGTTCCCTCAATGAACTGTAGCTTCCCAGTGGCAGCAGCACTCATGCACCCCAAGACCATGACATTCCCACCACCATGCTTGATTGTAGGCAAGGCACACATGTCTTTGTACTCCTCACATGGTTGCCGCCACACGCTTGACTCCATTTGAACCAAATAAATTTATCTTGGTCTCATCAGACCACAGGACATGGTTTCAGTAATCCATGTCCTTAGTCTGCTTGTCTCCAGCAAACTGACGGCTTTCTTGTGCTTCATCTTTAGAAGAGGCTTCCTTCTGGGACGACAGCCATGCAGACCAATTTGATGCAGTGTGCGGCATATGGTCTGAGCACTGACAGGCTGACCCCCCCCCCCCCCCCCACTCCTACAAACTCTGCAGCAATGCTGGCAGCACTCATACGTCTATTTCCCAAAGACAACCTCTGTATATGACCCGGGGACATGCACTCAACATCTTTGGTCGACCATGGAGAGGCCTGTTCTGAGTGCAACCTGTCCTGTTAAACCACTGTATGGTCTTGGCCACTGTGCTGCAGCTCAGCTTCAGGGTCTTGGCAATCTTCTTATAGCCTAGGCCATCTTTATGTAGAGGAACAATTCTTTTTTTCAGATCCTCAGAGAGTTCTTTGCCATGAGGTGCCATGTTGAACTTCCAGTGACCAGTAAGAGTAAGAGCGATAAAACCAAATTTAACACACCTGCTCACCCATTCACACCTGAGACCTTGTAACACCGAGTCACATGACGCCGGGGAGGGAAAATGGCTAATTGGGCCCAATTTGGGCATTTTCGCTTAGGGGTGTACTCACTTTTGTTGCCAGCGGCTTAGACATTAATGGTTGTGCGTTGAGTTATTTAGCGAATACAGCAAATTTACACTGTTATACAAGCTGTACACTCACTACTTCACATTGTAGCAAAGTGTAATTTCTTCAGTGTTGTCACATGAAAAAAAAAATATAATAAAATATTTACAAAAATGTAAGGGGTGTACTTACTTTTGTTAGATACTGTACATGGATGGAAATTTGGCCGATCCTTGCTGAACCAGACAAATTTCCACCCATGCATGGCTGGCTTTAGACAGGTTTCATTTTTACTGCCATCTGTGGCTTTGTTAGCAAAATTTCCTAACACTAGGGGCCATTCAAACTACATGTTTGGACTGACAAAAAAATTGTCAGCTCAGGTCGGATTCATTGTACTAACAATCCGATATTAGCACAGCGATTTCCGGTGCTGTGCTATTGTGTTCTGACAGGGGGGCGGACCCCCCAGCCAAAACACTCCGCCATTGGCTGAGAGCGCTGATCAGGACAAGGCGATTTACCTTCTTTCCTATAAAGTCATTTCACACCACTGGCTTGTGATGTTGTGTGCTGAATAAAGTGCTGCGTGCACTACTATTTTTCAGCAGTGTGCTGTGCTGTCAACTACTGCATTGCAATGCCACTGCAGTGAATTGAACTGAATTAAAAATCACGTGATATTTCAATAAAGTTCTAACAAAGAAAAAGAACAAAAAAATTAGACAGTGAGATGCCCCAGGATACGCACAACAGCACTGTCAGTGTGCCAGCCAGAGTGAAAGAGCCTGCATTGTCTTGGTGACAAGGTTTTCACCAGACCATAAGCAAGGTAAAAACCACCAACAGTAACACAGAAACAAGATAGACGTTATCCAAGATAGAAGATTTAAAAAAAATAAACACACATAGCCACTTACCTGCTGCAGCATCAGTCTAATGCTGCAAGCTGCATCTCAACGGCCCCAAGACTGAGAACTGGGCGATCACATGACCGCTGATCAGTTCTTGATCAGCTCTGAGCAGAGAACAGTGACTGAGGGTCAACGGCTCTCTGCTCCTCCAGGGCTCACTGGAGTGCCAGACTGGAGAGGGGGGCAGGAGTGGCTGGCTCAGGCTCTCACTGGCACGGTGAGAGGCTAAGCCAGCTGCCTGTAAGGCATCTGGATAGATCCTGACATTGTCGGGAGCCTTCTCGGGTCTGTGACGTCAGCCAACAGCAGGCTTTAGCCCGCTGTCAGCTGATTCTGGGTCACAGGACAGCACAAGTATTTTTGTTACGTAGCCTCCCTGGCGGTATGATTATGTCAGATTTTTTTGAATCTCAAAGTGGTACAATTGTTTTGCATAGAAATTTGGCGTTTTTTATTGTAGGCCTATAATTCTTAGCAATAACACTTAAATCTTCCCAAACAAGAGGCTAGTAGACATACCGGGTATGAAAGTTTGAAACACAAAATCATAAATTATAATATAATTTAAAAAACATAAATTAATTTAAAAAAATAAAATAATAAAATTAATTTCCCCACAATTCACTATCACTCAATTCTGCAAGTGTTCTAATTTATCATCGCTGTTTTCTAGCTGGTCTAAAACCACTTTTGACGTAAAGGGGCACTTTTTAGTTGCTATGGACAATCTCCAGTTTCCAGGCAGAAAGAACAGTATTTATAATATAAAAGTGCATGCAGGGCACTGGACAAAGCACTAGGGACAAAAGGGATGTGAAATGATTTCATACAGTAATGTAATCCATAAGATTACAGTGTACTGTATGGCTTAAGAATTTTCTATTTTTGGAATTTGCCACCGGGCTCCGCCCCCATGCGTCGCAACGCTCGCAGGGAACGGAGCCTGGCACACAGAGGCATCGAGAGGAGGACAGAGCCCACAGACACAGCGGGGGGACATCGCAGGATCCTGGGGTCAAGGTAAGTACACTGCACCAGGATCCTGCAATGCAATCTGGAGTGTGGCTCGGGATTAATGCTAATGGTACTAAAATGTAACCCCGAGCCACACTCTGGAAAACTGCCAGGGAGGTCAAGATCATGAAAATGATTGACAATTTCAGTTTGTGTGTCATTTGTTCAGGTGTATCAAGTGGTCTCCAAACTGTGGCCCGGTAGCCAGATGTGACCCTTAGCTTATCTCTATCTGGCCCTTGGGGCACTATTCTTCCCTCCACTAAAAGAAAAAGCACTATTCTCCCCACTGACACCAAGCAAAGAGCATCATTTCTGACAATAACAATAAGCCATTCCTCCTGTTGACACCAATGATGGGGGACTATTCCTCCCACTGACCCCAACATTGGAGCACTATTTCTCCCACTGATACCAATGATGGGGGATTATTCTTCCTATTGACACCATTGAGGCACTATCCTCCCACTGTCACCAATAATGGGGTGCTATTCCTCCTACCAACACCAACATTGGGGCTCTATTCCTCCCAATACCAAAGATGGGGCATTTTTTTACTCCCACTGACCCCAAGACATTTTCTACTCCCACGGGTCACAATACGGCCACTCTCAAGTCTGAAAGACAGTAAATGAGCCCTGTGTGTAGAAAGTTTTAAGACCCCTGAGGTATAGTTTCTTCTTCCATAGGCAATGAAGATCTAATGTTTTCCTGTTTAAATATGTTCAACGGGGTTCTTGGGATTGTAGCAAAGTTTGCAAAAGGCTCCTTCCCTGTTCCAGCATGACTATGCCCCTGTGCAAAAAGCCAGCTCTATACAGACATAGCTGGAGAAATTTGGTGTGGAGGAACTCCAATAGCATGCACAGAGCCCTGACCTGAACTATTAAATACCTTTTTGGATGAACTGGAGCCCTGATTTTGAGCAATCTCTTCTCGTTCATCAGTACCTGACCTCACAAATGTTCTTTTGGATTAATGGGAACAAACAGGACATTTTTAAAAAGCTGGTTATACACTCAGCTGTCAACACTGCTCTTCTACAAACTGAAGCTCATGTGTACAAAGGCCTAAATGGCCTTTTGAAATATGGGGGAGAAAAAAAAACCTTGCTTACCAGTCCAGCTGCATACATGGGAACAATGACTGGTTGCTTCTTGTTACCTGTAAAAAGCTATAACAAAAATATTGCAGTTAAAAATAAAATGTGAAATAAAACTACTTATAAAAAAAAAAAAAAGGAAGATAAAGCTGAATTTCAGGCAAGCCACTAAATTCACCATATAAATACTTATAAGGAAGTTGCAAAAGGATTTAGATTTCTGTCCTTCCGGTTCTAAAATATATATGTCCCTGTCAGACAGCAGAGCTAGGTTGCTGACCTGGAGAAAAACTTGCACTTATCAGCCTGGAAGCTATGCAAGGGGTGCACTTAGACTTTCCAACATTACAGTGATCCAAAGCTGGAAAGCCAAGGCCAAGTCGACACTGATCTGGCAGAAGCAGAACTAAATTGAAAATCCTAGATTGGCCATAAACATCTTCCAAACACATCATTAAACAGATTGTAAAGTCTACTTTTATTTTTTTTTATTAAAAACAACAAACATGTTATACTTGCCTCCTCTGTTACAGTAGATTTGCACAGAGCAGCCCCCAGGTCCTCCTCTTCTCGTATCTCTGGTTGGCGCTCCTGGCTCGTCCTCCTGTTGAGTGCCCCCATAGAAAGCAGCTTGCTGTGGGGGCACCAGAGCCGAGTCACAGCTCCCTGTGCTCATTCAGACATGGAGCTGTGGCCTGGCCCCACCCCCTTTTTATGCTCATTGACTGGCTGATTTTGATTGACAGCAGTGGGAGCCAATGGCACCACGCTGCTGCCTCAATGAGGAGGGGCGTCCTGGGCAGCTGAGACATTCCTACAACATCGCTGGAACTAGAGGAACCTGCTGCTGTACCCAGAAGGTTCTTATATCCTAATGCATAGCATGCATTAAGATAAAAAACCTTCTGACTTTACAACCACTAAGATACTTTAGGGTGATTTCAAAGATACATTTTTCATGATGGCCAAGTAAAGAATTTTCAGGACATGGAGACTATTCGCCAAGAACAGGCAACCTCACCACAATCAGAAAATAAAAAACCTTTAGGAACCTTAAAAAAAAAAAAAAAAAAAAAAAAAAAAGGTGATCCCAGCATCTACAGAAAAGTTGTGGATGCAGGGACCCCCCCCACCATGCTACTGTATTATGACAGCAGGGGCTCCTGCTGAACCGGCCGAATTTCAATATGTGTGTACACAGCTTAAAGGGGTTGTAAAGGATAGTGATTTTTCACCTTAATGCATCCCATGCATTAAGGTGAGAAAACACCTGTCAGTGACTGCCCCCCTAGCCGCCCCGTTTTACTTACATGAACCCTCAAACTTCTCTCACGGGGACACGCTCTCTCTGCCCTGGGTTCTCAGCTCTTGATTTGATAGATTGATAGCAGCGCAGCCATTGGCTCCTGCTGCTGTCAATCAAATCCAGGGGATGGGGCCCAAGCCCTGCACTTGGCCTCTATGGACACCGAATGCTGGACTCGGGAGCACGCCCGCAAAGTAACCCCCCCCCCGGGACATCGCTTCTCTTAGGGGGTTATCTGATGTGGGGAGGAGCTGACAGAGCCACCGAGGGACCCCAGAAGACCAGGTTTGTGGCCAGTTTGTTCAAAAAACGAGCTGCACAGTGGAGGTAAGTGAGTATGACATGTTTGTTATTTAAAAAAAAACAAAAAAAAAAAAAACAACACTGAACCTTTAGTATCACTTTAAAGTGATTGTAAAGGGTAAATAATTTTTCTTACTTTCATGCATTCTATGCATGAAGGTAAAAACACCTTCAATGTACTGCTCCCCCCTCCCTATACTCACGTGAGCCCGATTTCCAATCCAGTGCACAAGAGCAAAAAATCAGCTGGGTTTCTCCCTCCTCATTGGCCAAGACACAGTCTCACACTGTCAATCACAGCCAGTGAGGAGGGAGCAGGGCCAGGGCCGAGCTGCACTCGGTGTGCTTTATAGACACACAGAGGAGGCTCGGGAGCGAGCACGCATGGCACTCAGCAGGGGGGAGGGGCCAAGAGTGCCGGCGGGTCACCCGAAAAGAGGCGGATCAGGGCTGCTCTGTGCAAAACCATTACACAGATCATGCAAGCATGACAGGTTTATTTTAAAAAAAATAAAAAATATCTGAATCTTTACAAACTCTTTAAAGTTATGCAAACATTTGAACAGGACCAATTTATTATTTTACTTCTTTGCTATAACTTTTTTAATGATTGTGCGATACCTAAAAGTTTTATTTGAATCAAACACAGATCACCTTTGCTGTTTTGCAACACAGCTACAAATCACCTAGAGCCTATTCATATAAACAGAATGGCTTTAAATGTTTAACTGTATATATTTTTCCAGAAAGCAGTGGGATGAAAACAGAAAGGAAAAGTGTATTTAGCGTCAGTCTGACATATGAGAAAGTACTAAACCACTTTCCGGCCAAAGCATGCCGCATAGAAACTGCTTTCTATGGCAAAATTGGGTAAAAGGTTACAGATTATTCACCCAAAACTATAGCTAAAAACAGTGGAGCTCTGCCCTGAACGGCTAGCTAGCAGGTTCATTCAAGCAGCTTGTCCCTTTCCTACAGAGCCATTGTCCAGCAGCTCTGTGGCTTTCAGAAACAGACAATAGTGCAGAGAGAAATAACATACTATGTTCCTTGTGTCGATTCCAAGGGAGCACAGGAGTTTTTTGTTGCTATATGAACCTCCCCACTGGTACTTCAGTCCGAAGGCATCATGGATATCCTGCAGCTCAGCCCACAAGTCCAGCACTGTAGTGCATAACCTTTAAAAAAATAAAAATAAAAAAATAAAAAAAAATAAAAAGTTAACAAGCTCCCACAAATTGTCCAGTTTTAACCACTTCAATACCGGACATTTTCAATCCCTTCCTGTCCAGGCCAATTTTTAGCTTTTAATGCTGTCACACTTTTTGTAACACTGTATCCAAATTAAATTTGTAGAATTTTTTGAGACAGAGAGAGCTTTCTTTTGGTGGTAATCGCCAGTGGGGCTTTGATTTTTTTGATAATCAAAAAAGCTAGAAAATTTTTGAAATTTTTTTATTTCTTGGTTTCTGTTATAACATTTTGTAAAGTAATATTTCTCCTTCACTGATGGGTGCAGAAGAGGCGGCACCGATGGGTGCAGATGAGGCGGCACCGATGGGCGCCGATGAGGCGGCACCGATGGGCGCTGATATGTTGCACTGATTATCAGTGTAAATGTCCCCCGTAACTGGAAAGTGGGGCATTGGCTTGCCTTTCCTCGCACACTGTCAATGCTGAGGAAAGGAAATGTTGCTAACTGGCATTTGGTTACATGTGATCAGCTGCGATTGGACACAGCCGATCACATGGTAAAAAGCCTACGTCATCGGCTCTTTACCCCGATCGGTGATGCGATGTGTCCAAGGGACACAGCTCACCACCAATCACTGTGGCGCACGTGAAGAACGTCATATGACATCCAGTTAGGCTCTTAAATCCACCAGCCTGGCGGGAAGGTGTTAAACACAGTACACATGTATGACAATTATATATCTCCTCCATGTATTATTTAGCAGAACTACAAAACAAAATCAGCTATATGATGCTTTAATTTAAAGCTGGCTACACATTATACAATGTTTCTGTTCAATTTCCTTTATATTTATGTTCAACTATGTAGTGCAAGGCCCTCCCTGATTGCATACAATATGAAAGTGTTTAGGTTTGGCCTCATATTATGTTTTTTGTAAATCTAAAAAGAAAATTGTACAAGAAAATTGTATAATGTGTAGCCAACCTAAAACACAACTCCAGGATATTAGCAACCCCTCATTTAACTAACTGTTGATATGGGAAACAAAAAAAAAGAAACCTAAGTGCCTATTTTACTCACCTGTTGTGACAATTCTTATCTCTTCTTCTGTTACTTGGGGTCATTCTTTGGGTGTCCATTACTGCCTGCATGATGTGGACACCACCTATTGGTGGAGGTGACACTTCTGGCAACCTGGTCCTCTCTCATGGGGCTCCAGAGACAAGAGAACTCACAGGGCGGTGAGGGGACCTCCTCCCTCCCACCCCCCGAATCAGCTTGGGGTGCCAACATCCTAGGATCCCTGGACAGGCAAGTGTCCTTATATTAAAAGTCAGCAGCTACAGTAGCTGCTGACTTTTATTTATTTTTTTACAGACTCTTTAGAGTAGAAATATAGGCATAACTCTTTTTTGTTATTTTGGATAGAGTAAGGGAGAACTATAACCTGTCGGATTATTTTTTTGCCATCTGTGTCCCACTGGGGAGATTTATCTTCATTTCCTGTCCAATAGAAAAAAAAAAAAAAAAAAACATGAAGTGAGAGGAAAACCCTCCAAAAATTTTTTGATACAAAGCTCCTTTAACCGGTTCCCGACAGGCGCACACCGATGTATGTCAGCAGAATGGCACGGCTGGGCAAATGGGTGTACCTTTACGTTCCTTCAAATCTGCCACCATACCATCGCATGCGCGCCACCAGTGGTGTGTGCGCGCGTCGTCCGGGAGCTCCATGAGTCGGATTGTGGGCCCCGTGGACTTGTTGTCCGCTGGGATACCCGCGATCATCTCACGGAGAGGAAGAACGGGGAGATACTAATGTAAACAAGCATCTCCCCGTTCTGCCTAGTGACAGTGTTGTCACTGATCAGGAGCTATGATCGGTGATGTCACACAGCTAGCCCATCCCACCTACAGTTAGAACACATCCCTAGGACACACTTAACCCCTACAGTGTCACCTAGTGTTAACCCCTTCACTGCCAGTCCCATTTACACAGCAATCAATGCAATTTTAATCGCACTGATCGCTGTATACATGTGGTCCCAAAAGCGCCCCAACATTGTCCGACGTGTCCGTCACAATGTCGCAGTCATGATAAAAAAAAAAAAAAAATCACTGATTGCCGCCATTACTAGTAAAAAATAAAATAAAAAATATTAATAAAAATGCATTAAACTATCCCCTATTTGGTAGACGCAATAACTTTTGCGCAAACCATTCAATAAACGCTTATTGTGATTTTTTTTACCAAAAATATGTAGAATACATATCGGCCTAAACTGAGGGAAAAAAAATGTTTGTTTTTTTTATATATTTTTGGGGGATATTTATTATAGCAAAAAGCAAAAAATAATGCTTTTTTTCAAAATTTACGCTTTTTTTTGTTTATAGCGCAAAAAATAAAATGCAGAGGTGATCAAATACCACCAAAAGAAAGCTCCATTTGTGGGGGAAAAAAGGACATCAATTTTGTTTGGGAGCCACGTCACACGACCGCGCAATTGTCAGTTAAAGCGGCACAGTGCCGAATTGCAAAAAGTGTAAGCCAGCATAATGGTCCTGGGCTGAAGTTGTTAAAAAACGCAAACAGGGGGGGGGGGGTTCTGCCCCAAACATTGAGCTTAAGATATGCCTGTAATCGTCCTAATGTGAATGGACACATAGGATAACATTGAGCTGCTTCTACAGGCAGAACACAAAACTCCTGTAGAAGCAGCAATTTTTAAGCCAGTGTGCATTGAACCATTTTGTGTAGGAGGTAGCAGAGATGTAAACTACAACAGGAAAATCTCACTACCAGTGTATCTTAAGCCTAGTACACACGATCAGAAAATCAGATAAAAAAAATACCACTTTCGAAGCGATTGTACGATAATCTGATCATTAGTACACAGCTTTCAAGAGCCGATCACTACAGTTCGTCCGAAAATTATCCAAAGGGACAAACAAAAAAAATTCTCATATGATTTTCATTTAATTAGTGCAGTTTTGCAATACAAATACAATGCAATACTTCACTTCCGAATTTTTATTTTGTTGTACGAGAATTTTCATAACTTTAGTAACCTCTTCATTTTTGATATGGAGCCTAGCATGGAAAAAACCAAACCATCATTTGTTCCGATAATCTCATTGCCTGTACGAGGCTCCAGAGACAGAAGAAGCTACAAATGGAGCGTGCCTTTGATGAACCCTGGGATGTATGTTTGCCCTTTTCTATCCAGAGTAAGTTTGCTACATACCTGATAGTGGACTGAGATTTTGAGGTTTCCTCTTGTTGCTCTGTGCATAGCAGAAGATCCAGAGGTGATATGTTTTCTTCTATATCAGCAGCAGAAGGAAGAGGAAAAGAGGCCTGGATGACTCGCTCAAGACGTTCCAATAATGAATGCTACAGTACAGAAGAAAAAAGGAATTATACATATCCATGGATAGCCATGCTAAAAGTCATTATAAAAGGATTGTTTTTCTTTGTAAATAACAAACATGTCATACTTGCCTGTTCAGTGAAAGGGTTTTGCACAGAGCAGCCTCAAGCCTCCTTTTCTGGGGTGCCCCGGTGGTGCTCCTGGCTCGCCCTCTTTATCGGGTGCCCCCACGGACAGCTACTTTCCCTGGGGGCACCTCCCAAGTCCTGCTGCTGCATCCATTGACACGGACAGCAGGACTCGGCCCCTCCCTGGCTCATTGGATTTGACTGACAGTGGCTCCCGCTGCGATCAATCTATCCAATGAGGACCTAAGACAGCGTCTGGAGCTGCTGGGCTTGTGCTCGTTGCTGGAACGATCGGGTTCAGGTAACAAAAAAAAAAAAAAAAAAAAAGAGGGGGGGGGGTGGTCTGGGGGGCAGCTGAAGCACAGAAGGTTCATAACATTAAGGTAAAAAAAAAAATGATACTTTACAACCCCTTATATGAATAACTGTTTACTAAAATCAAATAGAGCTTAGTAAATTTGGTACTTTTTTAAAAGTGAAGCTTTACCTAATCATGTGCATGGAAAATAAAAAAGAAAAGTGAACTTTTGCTTGCACAAGATTGGATGATGGATGCCAGCAGATCATTTGCTCATTTACCAAACCCTGGAGCAACTACAGTTGCAAAGTGCACAGTGTTTTTGTCTTTAGTAAATGCACCCCATAGAGAGGCCACATCTATAAAGCGACAACTAAGCTTAAAGTGGCTGTAAAGCCTCAAAGTTTTTCACCTTAATTAAAGTGGTTGTAAACCCTTACAACACACTTTGACCTACAGGTAAGCCTAGATTAAGGCTTACCTGTAGGTCCAAGAAATATCTCCTAAACCTATACAGTTTAGGAGATATTTGCCCGAAGACAGGCACCGCTGTCTACGGCGCATGTGCCGTAGACAGCGGCGCGCAGGCGCACTGAGCGCGGCATTTTCAACGACGGAGCTGCTGCACGTGTCGGCTCCTGTGCACATGCGCAGGAGTGACGTCATCGCGGCGGAGCTGCGAGACCCCACCGAGAAGATGGATGCGCCGGACTACAGGGGACAGCGGTGACTTCGCTGGCTCCTGTGTCAGGTAAGTGACACATAATGGACTACTATGCGATGCATAGTAGTCCATTATGCTTTGCCTTTGCAGGGAATGAAAGGAAGTAAACTCATCAGGGTTTACTTCCTCTTTAATTCTATGCATTAAGGTGAAAAACCTTCTGTGCTGCAGCACCCCCCAGACCCCACCTTTTTCTTACCGGAGCCCGATTTTATCCAGCGATTTGCATGAGCCACTGGCTCCTGCTGCTGTCAATCAAATCCAGTAACACAGGAGCGGGGGACAGGGCCGAGTCCACTGCCCGTGTCAATGGACTAGAGGAGCGAGCCCGCACCAGTGCCCCCAGGGAAAGCAGCTTTCCGTGGGGTCACCTGATGAAGAGGAGGGGCAAGGAGCGTCGGCGGGGTACCCAAAAAAGGGAAGGATCGAAGCCGCTCTGTACAATATGATTAAGTATAAGCATGCTTGTTATTTTTATTTTTTAAAAAAAGAGTGTTTACAACCCCCATGTGTAGAACGTATTTTGTACAACTCACCCGGCAGACCAAAGAATCCAATTATCACATTTCTTCTCACTTCTCAGTCACAGAAATGGCAGACCACAGTGAGTTTTTTGCTAACAAGCTGGTAAATGTTTTTGACTGGCAAGAAGTGCTTGTCACATTCTCCTCTGGGTACCCTTTAAATGGCCTAATCCGCATCACATTTTCCTTTCATTTTCTTTTTACTTGAGTTAAAGAGATTGTATCGTGGTCAGTTTACAAATTTTTATCAATTTCAGGGGTAATAGATAAATGGTAGGGATACAAAAAATGCAGAAAGTTTTTTTTATTTTAATAGTTTTAATAAATCAATAAACCATTAATAAAATTTCTCGAAAAAAGTTGTTACAATCCTAGCAGGGTAGAAAGGGGAGGCAGGTGAATAAATATCAGTCAGATATGTTAGATTCCATGGCAGAAGATGGACCCATTGAAGGGTTAATGTTGATGAGTTTGCATGGGTTAACTGGCAAGTGTTGTACGTTTTCAATGGTTATGTGTGCATCTAAGTTTCCTCCTCGCTCTATGACTGAGCCTTTGTTCACACTAAGGGCGGGTTTGAAACTGTGCGAGTTCAGGTGAACTTGCGCGATTTCAAACCCACATGTCAGTGTGCGTTCGGGGCCGATTTGACAGACACTGTGTAGGGTCATGTACAGATGTTTATTGAAATCGCCCCCAAAGTCACAGAAAGTAATGCAGAAACTACTGCTACTTGGGAATCGGTGTGGCGCCACAAAGTCGGCATTGCATGGATTCAGACAGTGCTGTTGCTGGCAATAAGCTATGATTTGGCATGTCAAATCAGCCCAATGTGAACGTAGGCTAAACCATATTGTGAGTGAAATGTATTAGAGGGAGGGGCTCAGGTAGGTGGTTATGACCTTGTGTTCAATAAACCTATACACAGTTCTTTTGGAGTGTGGTATTAATTCATTTTTCATGGCACATAGCCATTGGAATGGGCTTTTTATGGTTAATCTTAGGCTCAGTTCACACTAGCCCCGATTGCAAAGTCGCGAGACTTTCGATGCAACTTTTGAATACAAATTTGATGTGACCTTTTTACACTCTGTGGCATTGAAGTTGTATCAAAGTCAGACCAGAGCAGTGCAGGAACCTTTTCTAAAGTCAGACAGACTCATGTAGTATCAGTTAAGACCTCATTCATAGAGAAACATTGAATTTCGCAAGTTATCCAACTTTGAGTCTCACAAGTCAGATCCAATTTTGCATCAGTGTGGGTCAGGGATGGGTTCCTGGAGGATGGGGTAAACAGTTCAATCTCTGTATTTGCAGACGATACTAAGCTAAGCAGGGCAATAACTTCTCCACAGGATGTGGAAACCTTGCAAAAAGATCTGAACAAATGAATGGGGTGGGCAACTACATGGCAGATGAGATTCAATAGAAAAATGTAAAATAATGCAATTGGGTGGCAAAAATATGAATGCAATCTATACGCTGGGGGGGAGAACCTCGGGGGAATCTAGGATGGGAAAGGACGTGGGGGTCCTAGTAGATGACAGGCTCAGCAATGGCAATGCAAGCTACTGCTAACAAAGCAAAAGAATATTGGCATGCTTTAAAAAGGGGATCAATTTCAGAGATAAAACGATAATTCGCCAACTCTACAGGACTCTGGTCCGGCCACACCTGGAGTATGCTGTCCAGTTCTGGGCACCAGGCCTCAGGAAGGATGTACTGGAAATGGAGCGAGTACAAAAAAGGGCAACAAAGCTAATAAAAGGGTCTGGAGGATATTAGTTATGAGGAAAGGTTGCGAGCACTGAACTTATTCTCTCTGGAGAAGAGACCCTTGAGAGGGGATATGATTTCAATATACAAATATCGTACTGGTGACCCCACAATAGGGATAAAACTTTTTTGCGGAAGGGAGTTTAACAAGACTGGTGGCCACTCATTAAAATTAGAAGAAAAGAGGTTTAACCTTAGACTGCGTAGAGGGTTCTTTACTGTAAGCCCTTGTACACACGGTCGGAGATTCCGACAAACAAATCCGTCAGATTTTGTCCGTCGGATTTTGTCTGAAACTGTTGCATACACACGGTCGGACAAAGTTGTCGGAAAATCTGATGTGATTACGTTATTTCGTTACGACGGGACTACGTTCAGTCTAGTAGCCAATAGCTTTGGTGTAGGAATTTGATCTGAGCATGCATGGCACTTTGTCCGATCGGAGCATTTTGTCGGAAAATTTTACCAACAAGTTGGAAAACTTGGTCCGTCGGATACAGTCCGATGTAGACCACACACAGTCGGAATACCCGACAAAACAGTCCGATGTAGACCACACACAGTCGGAATATCCGACAAAACAGTCCGATCGTACACATTCTGTCGGAATCTCCGACTGTGTGTACAAGGGCTAAGAGCGGCAAGGATGTGGAATTTCCTTCCACAGGAGGTGGTCTCAGTGGCCCCCCGGGCATCGATAGTTTCAAGAAACTATTAGATAAGCACCTGAAGGACCGCAACACACAGGGATATACAATATAATACTGACATATAATCACACACATAGGTTGGACTTGATGGACTTGAGTCTTTTTTAGACCTCACCTATTACATATCTATGTAACCGAGCCTAAGTTGTGACCGCCTGAATAGCCTTTTAAATATAGAATTATATACAGAAGACATTTACAGAGGCTGATTGAAAACACAAACAACATTGTAATATTCATGGAAAAAGTCAGTGAATGCAGAAGCTCTATAGACAATGCACACAAATAATTACTGCTGGTGAGTTAGATCAGCTGTTTTTTTTCTCCTGCCTCAATTGGCTTTTTGGCAGAAAATCACGACAAATGCAATCACCTACGTTATTAAATAAGACCGGAAGAGTCAAATTATGTCTGGCAGACTGGCCTGTGTGTGGCTATTTTTAGTAAAGATAAGCAAGATCATCAAATGAATCTCATGTTTACTAATGGATTAGCAATCAATATGTACATAAATTCATTTTGCACCAATTTGCTTTAATAAATACAAACCTAGCTAGATCATCTTAGATTTTCAGCAGTGGCTGGCTGTTAAGTTAAAGATCTGCAGAATCCACTGATAATGGTGCACACGGGCAAATCTCTTTTGCAGCAACAGCCAGTTAGCTGGAAGATCAGCAAAACGATTTACCAATATCGTTGGAGCTCTTTCAGACCATCAGCACAGCTTCAATAGCTTGCATTAAATGACTTATTAAATGGCTGATATTACAACACATTAACAAAGCGTTAAAGAGTAAGGCCGCGTACACACGGGCGGATTGTCTGCCCAACTTAGTCCGCTGAAACGTGTTTCAGCGGACAATCCGCTCGTGTGTGGGCTTCAGCTGACTTTTTCAAGTCGAATATAATACAATTATATGTAGAAAAAAAAAATATATATATTTTATATATATATATATATATATATATATATATATATATATATATATTTTTTTTTTTTTTACCACTTCAGCCCTAGAATGATTTGCCCCCTTAAAGCGGTTGTATACCCTCAGAAAAAAAAAACCCTGTAACGCAAAGGCATAAAGAGCTAGCTCATTGTGAAATACTTACCTTAGAACTCCCCGTATCACAGGCCGGTCCACGCCGAGGGAGCTGAGATTTTGCCCTCGGCGTGTCTCCCGGGTTCGGCGCTGTGAGTGGCCGAAGCCATGATGATGTCACTCCCGCACGGGAGTCTTCTTCCCAGCAAGGTCCGGCAGCGTATGCCAGACTTTCATACCGGGCATTCACATTGCATGCACCGCTGACGTCAGAGGCTGCATGCAAAGTAAATATCTCCTAAACAGTACTGGTTTAGGAGATATTCATTTTACCTACAGATAAAACTTATTATAGACTTACCTGCAAGTAAAAATAAAAATGTTTTAAAAAAGTGGGTATACAAAACAGACCAGGCCATTTTTGCGATACAGTATTGTGCCGCTTACGGACAATTACGCGGTCTTGCAACGTTGTACCCAAACAAAACTGATGTCCTTTCTTTCCCACAAATGGAGCTTTCTTTTGGTGGTATATGATCACCCCTGCAGTTTTTATTGTTTGCGCTATGAACAAAATTTTTTTTTACTTTTTGCTATAATACATAAAAACAACTACATTTTTTCATCTGTTTAGGCCAGTATGTATTCTTCTACATATTTTTGTTAAAAAAAATAAAAACAATAATGCAATAAGTGTATATTGATCGGTTTGCACAAAAGTTATAGCGTCTACAAAATAGGGGATATATTTATGGCATTTTTATTATTATTTTTTTACTACTAATGGTGGCGATCTGTGATTTTTAGCGGGACTGTGACATTTCGGCAAACACTTTGAACACTTTTTTGGGATCAGTGACATTTATACAGCGATCAGTTAAAAATAGCCTCCGATTACTGTATAAATGTCACTGGTAGGGAAGGGGTTAACACTTGGGGGCAATCAAGGGGTTAACTGTTATCCTAGGGAGGTATTTCTAACTGTGGGGGCATTGCACTGACAGGGAGTAGAGAAACATCGCTGATCCTAATCATTAGGAACAGCAGATCTCTCTCTCCCTGACAGAATGGGCATATGTCTGTTTACAAATTCACCTGTCCAGTCTCTCTCAGGAGCGATCGCGGGTGCCCGGTGGACATCCTGGCTGTTGGCCACGCTCATTGGCTCCTACGTCACACGGCGGGTGCAAAGGCTATTTAAAGGGCCGCCATACAGCTACGCTGATTTGCCAAGGAGAGCCAACCTGCCACCGTATAACGGCGGCTGGTCGGCTGGTGGTTAAAAAAAATGTCATTTTCAGTTTTGGGCAAAGTGCATCTTGCATTTTTTAGTTTAGGCACAACATTTCCATTCAGTGCACTGCGAACGATTGTCAATCAGCTGCCACACATGCAAGGCGCTTGTAAGGAAATTGTCAGGATCTGCATCCCTTTGCTATAAATACACTGGTTTGTTGTAAACACTTTTCCTCTGACAGGAGAAAATCTGTGTTAAAAACTCACCTAAGCTGCATTTTTCAAGCCAGTTTAGGTGAGCTTAGCAGCATTTGGTGTTTGGAAGTTTATTCCATTGGCCAGAATGTTAATTTATTTTGACCACTAAAATGAATTTAGAGTTTAGGCGTGTTTATGTGCGTTTGCTTTTTTTTATTCCTTAACCACTTCAGCCCCGGACCAATTGTCAGGCTAAGGGCCAGAGGTCTTTTTACAATTTTGCACTGCGCTGCTTTAACTGGTAATTGCGCGGTCATGCAATGTTGTACCCAAACGAAATTTGCGTCCTTTTCTTCCCACAAATAGAGCTTTCTTTTGATGGTATTTGATTGCCTCTGCGATTTTTTTGCGATATAAATGGAAAAAGACCGAAAATTTTGAGAGAAAAAAAAAGATATTTTCTACTTTTTGTTATAAGAAAAATTGAATGAACTAAATTTTAGTCATACGTTTAGGCCAAAATGTATTCAGCCACATGTCTTTAGTAAAAAAAAAATTCAATAAGCGTATATTTATTGGTTTGCGCAAAAGTTATAGCGTCTACAAACTAGAGTACATTTTCTGTAATTTACACAGCTTTTAATTTATGACTGCCTATCTCAATTCTTGAGGTGCTAAAATGGCAGGGCAGTACAACCCCCCCAAATGACCCCATTTTGGAAAGCAGACACCCCAAGGAAACTGCTGAGGGGCATGTTGAGCCCATTGAGTATTTTTTTTTTGTCCCAAGTGATTGAATAATGACACAAAAAAAAAAGTTTACAAAGAGTTGTCACTAAATGATATATTGCTCACACATGCCATAGTTATATGTGGAACTGCACCCCAAAATATATTCTGCTGCTTCTCCTGAGTACGGGGATACCACATATGTGGGACTTTTTGGGAGTCTAGCCGCGTACGGGACCCCGAAAACCAATCACTGCCTTCGGGATTTCTAAGGGTGCAAATTTTTGATTTCAATCCTCACTACCTATCACAGTTTCGAAGGCCATAAAATGCCAAAAAAGCACAACACCCCCCCCCCCCCTAATGACCCCAGTTTGGAAAGTAGACACCCCAAGCTATTTACTGAGAGGCATGTTGAGTCCATGAAATATTTTATATTTTGCCACAAGTTGCAGGAATATTAAAATTTTTTTGCACAAAGTTGTCACTAAATGATATATTGCTCACACATGCTATGGGCATAAGTGAAATTACACCCCAAAATAAATTCTGCTGCTTCTCCCGAGTACGGGGATACCACATGTGGGGGACTTTTTGGGAGCCTAGCCACGTACGGGACCCCGAAAACCAAGCACCGCCTTCAGGATTTAAATATAAAACGCTACCAAAAAAAACTGTTAGCTATCGCAGGGATCAGGCCTGACTCTGCGATCGCTGTAGTTATGTGTTTAGTGTTTTGTAAGTGACAGTGATCGATCGATACTGCACTTGGGTGGGCTGGGCGGAGGGGCAAAACGCAGGTGCTAGCAGGTATCTGGGCTGATCCTGCTAACAATGCGTTTTTTGGAACCCTAAACTGCTGGGGACGCTAGTATAGATCTGATCAGATCAGATATTGATCTGTTCAGATTCTATACCACTACGGGAGGTGTATGCTTTGCGCGGGGGTGTTAGCGGTACTGGCACTAACCTAGCGCTGCCTGGGGTGATGCAGACCCTGACCCTAAAACCTAATTGATATCACCCGCTGGGTGATCAGGGGGTTAAACCTTTATTGGGTAATAAATGGTGGGTGCCCTGATGCTATAAAAAGCGAACTAACTAACCAGAGTCACCGTAACACTTATACGGTGATCACTGGTGAAAGGGTTAACTAGGGGCAATCAGGGGGTTAAAATCTTTTTTTAGGTAGTATAAGGGGGTCCCTGACGCTATATAAAAACCTGACGGGGAACCTAAATAACTAACTGGCTAACCAGCGTCACCAGTGGCACTTATACGGTGATCGCTGGTGAAAGGTTTAACTCTAGGGGCAATCAGGGGGTCTTTATTAGGTAGTATATGGGGGTAACTAACGCTATAAAAACCTGGCGATGAACATAAAAAATAACTAGCTACCTAGCGGCACCAGTGACACTAATGCAGCTATCAGAAAAATGATTGCTTAGTGACACTGGCGAAAGGGTTAACTAGGGGCAATCAGGGGGTTAAAACCTTTATTGGGTAGTATATGGGGGTACCTAGCGCTATAAAAACCTGGCGGTGAACCTAAAAAATAACTAGCTACCTAGCGGCACCAGAGACACTAATGCAGCGATCAGAAAAACGATCGCTTAGTGACACTGGCAAAAGGGGGTGAAAGGATTAACTCTAGGGGCAATCAGGGGGTTAAACCTTTATTGGGGGGTAGGGGGCTACCCTGGACCTAACACTAACTGCCCTGACAGTTTTTACTGTCACAACTGACACTAAATGCAGTGATCAGTAAATAAATGATCACTGCAATCAGTGACACTGTGACTGGGAGGGGGATGGGGGCGGGGGAATTGTGTGCCTATGTGTACCTACATGTCAGTGTAGTGTTTGGTGCACTTACTATATGTTCTCCTTGCAGTCCGGTCAAAAAGACCGCCCCGAGGAGAATGACATCACTTCCTCCCTGCCTGTGTTTACACTACACAGGCGGGGGAAGCTTCTCATTCGCCAGGAGCGATCGAGAGGGGATGGCCAGAAACCAACAGCCATCCCCTCATCCCGGATCACCCCTGAAGGGAAACCAACCGCTGCAGCCAGCGGGAGGGGGTCCGATTGGACCCCCCACCCGCTGGAAGGCAAGCACGTACATGCTTGTGCCTGTCGGTGCCATTCTGCCGACGTACATTGCCATGCGGCGGTCCTTAAGTGGTTAAAGCTCCTCTGCTGAATGCGATTTTTCTGCATTCAGTAGATGAGCTTTGACTGCCTCAAAACTCTGCTGCTCCTAAATTCCTCTAAAAGCCTATGTGTGCATGGACACATACCGTAAGCTTTTACGGAGTTGAGTTTGGGGGCTTTGGCAAAAAAAAAAAATGCCAAAAGCTCCTAAATGTGAGTTTAGGAGGAGCAGTATGCGTGAGGCCCAAGACGTGATTTTCCTTTGGGAGAATCTCACCAAAAATGACATTTTTGTTGCAGGGGGATACCAAAAATCTGACTTGTACCTTGTTGCAGACTTCTAAGAAAATCAGTGAGCCAAATCACACAAGCAGAAAGACATTTTCATGGGATATTCTGTACATTATCTGTGTACAGAATGCCTCCAGGTAGCCATACTGCATTGCCTTTTACAGAAAATCACATTGCTGCAGATTGAAAAGGAAAGGTATTTGGAAAACATTCAATTACACTATGACTCGAGCTAATGGTTATAAATGGCATGTGTGTATTCCATCAATAAGGATGCCTACATAATCCGTATTTCAGAATATACTGTTTACCTCCTGATGAAGATGTTGAAACGCGCCAAGACTTTTTTTCAGGCCGATATTGAAGACATCCTTATTGATGGAATACACACATGACATATATAACCATTGATGTATTTGACTGCAATCTTTTATACTGCATGAATGACAAATATTTTTTTCTTCCTTCACAAAACTTTAAAATAATTTTTTTATTGTTGTTTGGTACTTATTAAAAAGTCCCATTCCATATTCTTTGATTATATTTTATTAGAGAGAAGGTACCACCAATATTTTTTGTTTTAACAAGATCATAACCGTATATGCTATATTACTTTTTTTTTTGCTTATCTTTTTTCTCACAAAAGTAAAGTTACCTTTTAAAGAATGGTTAACCAGCTCCTATACTACCTGATTATTTCCTTATAATTCTGTTGGCTTCAGTCATGTCAGTAGTAAAAGCTATTTATTAGATTACTTTACATTAAGCAAGAGGAAATAATCTGCATTACATTAAAAATGCAGAAGTGAGAATCAGCTCAGGGTTTCAGAAAACATTTAAAATGCACAAAGATATTTCTGTCCGTCTCACTACGCATGCAGAAGTAAAAACTGACAGACTGGATTGTACCTCCGTGTCTTTTGGTCCCCGTTTTTTTTACTCCCTGTAAAATCTTAGAAACATAGAAAATTGACCGATCTTCGAAAGATCAAGTGGTCCATCGAGTCCGCCCTTTTTTTTTTTTTTTTTTTATTTATACATGTTTTTGCATATTTATTTCTTTTTTGGGGGGGGGGGGGGGGGTCATTTTTTTGTCCAAGTATAGATCTAGGTTTGTCCCAAGAATGTCTGAATCACTACCTCTGTTGGAAGTCTGTTCCAGGCATTAACTAAAATTTCAGTAAAATACAACTTTATAAGGTTATCAAAATGAAGCTTTCACTTTGCCACATCCGAAAGAAACTAGAAAAATACAAAAACTGGCAAGAGAAAACCTTGTACAGTCAAAGACCGGACTCTAAGGGCACAACTAAAATATCTCTAAAACAATTATATAACCTTTATTATACGCATTTAAATTATTTTTTTTACAAAAGATTATTAAAAGCGTGGGGAGGTGAATCCCAGTCTGGGTAACCTTTCTCCCTGTATAAACCCCTATCAGAATTCTAAAACTCAAGGTGAACTTGTCCTATTCCGAATATCAACAAATTTGATATATGTTGTAGTTTCTTCAGGACCATAACAATAAGACCTCTTTCACACCACACAGCCCATAGCGTCGGCAGTAAAATGCCGCTATTTTTAGCTGCGTTTTACCGTCGGATTTGCGGCACATTTCAGCCACTGCTTTTAGCCCCTGCTAGCGGCCGAGAAAGGGTTAAAACTGCTGGCAATACGCCGCAATAACGGCATTTTGTCGGCAGTAATACAGCGCTGCCCCATTGATTTCAGTGGGGAGCAGAAGTAAACACACCGCCCCTTTACCGCTCCAAAGAAGCTGCTGGCAGGACTTTTCCTGACATCCTGCCAGCGCACCGCTGCAGTGTGAACACTACAAACAATGGTGTAGCTGTTTTAGGGCGGATTGCAGGTGCTATTTCTAACGCTATAGCGCCTGCAAAACGCCCTTGGTGTGAAAGGGGTCTTAGGGTGTGCCAACAGATATGGCGGTGCAGGAAAGAGAAGTAAAGTGCCAGTCTAGCGGGCGGACACAGGACTAGGGGTGCACCGAATGGGTTTTTTGGTGCCGAAACCGAAAATGAAAAATACACTAGGCCGAAAACCGAAACCGATACCGAAAATGACAGTTTTTAAAAAATATTTTCATACAGCAGATGGTCAGAGACTGGGGACATATTACAGCAGATGGTCAGAGACTGCAGGCATGGTACAGGAGATGGTCAGAGACTGCAGGCATGGTACAGGAGATGGTCAGAGACTGCAGGCATGGTACAGGAGATGATCAGAGACTGCAGGCATGGTACAGGAGATGGTCAGAGACTGCAGACATGGTACAGGAGATGGTCAGAGACTGCAGGCATGGTACAGGAGATCAAAGCAGCCTCACCAGTTCCCCTCAGATGCAGCCTGCCTGATAAAAATACATGCACAGTGTTTTCCATGTATTCCAATGGCTTTAGTTCACACCATGCAGTCAGTTTCTGGTGCGGAAACTGACTGCATGGTGTGAACTAGAGCCATTGGAATGCATGGAAAACACTGTGCATGCATTTTGTGCAAAAAAAAAAAAAGCACACGGAACTGCATCTGGTGTCAACTGGCCCCAAGCAAGCTACCTGGTTCCGTTCCAACAGACTTCTATTGGGATTGCTCATATCGTTACCTCTACTAACAATAACTTAACCCTTCCCCATTCTATCACATGGCGATAAAAACCTAGCTGGGTCAAAATCAAGATTATTATTATTTTTTTATATGGTCAATAAAGTGAGTACAGCCTTTGTCCTGTGACCTGGTTTATATAGCATGGCTCCATTCACACAAGTGGCCAGAGGTAGATAGTTTCAGAGGCAAACAAATGAATTTTGGATGCAGCAGCATTGTGGACACAAAAAACTTGATTTAGCTGCGGACAAAACTCTGCAATGCTTGCCCTGGGCACACTCTTTCCCCCTTATGCAGTGTCTAAATGCAGCCTCACCCATGCCCGGATCTGTGCGGTGATCTCCATGTGTCACGGAGCTATGCATTGAATTGCCTGGGCGGCTGCAGTAACAATGTCCCGCCTCCTGTAATCACGTCACGCTGATTCAATGTCCCGCCATTGGATCAGTGTACCGTCTGTCACAGGAGGCGGGACATTGTTACTGCAGCCGCCCAGGCAATTCAATGCACAGCTCCGTGACACACGGAGATTACCGCACTGTCGGGCAGGAGGAAAGGAGGAGGGAGGACGGAGGACAGAGGACGAGCCAGGAAAACACCCGTGCAATGGGCAGCACCAGGGGGCGGAGCCCCGCACAGGCCCGCCCCCATTTTCGGCCCCATTATCGGCAAGATTTTCCTTTCGGCAATTTGCCGAAAACACCATTTTCGGCCGATATGTTTCGGCGGCCGAAATTTCGGTGCATCCCTACACAGGACACGTCAAACCCTTAAGCAAGCGTTGAACTTTGGAATTGGACAAGTTCACTTTGAACATATCTTCATATACGTGGAACGGTTTTAGACATATGATAGGCATCTTGTTTCCAATAGACTGGTTGATACAGAGGGAAATGTACCCCAGATTGGGGTTCACCTCCCCCTGTTTTTAATAATCTCTTGTATAATTTTTGAAATGTGCATAATAAACGGTTATATAATTGTTTTAGAGATGTTTTGTTTCATGTTGTGCCCTTAAAGTCTGGTCTCTGGCTGTACAAGGTTTTCAAAAATTGATCAGTTTTTGTACCAAGTTACCGTAGTTTTTAATTTTCCTCCAAATTTGATGTGTTCTTGATCTTGGCTTCATAATAAAAATACTGCCCTCCTGAACCTTCTTCACCCCCTTGATGTATTTAAAGGCTTTAATCCCGTCTCCCCTTTCCCTTCAGGCTGTACAGATTAAGTTTCTCAAGTCTTTCCTGATCGGTTTTATATTTCAGACCTTTCACCATTGGGCTCCTTCGATCCTTTTCAATATCTTTTTGTAAGTGAGGTCTCCATAATTGGACACATTATTCTAAATGAGGTCTAAATTAAGATCTTTATAGGGAAGTTAGGACCTGATGCATCCCTAGAATTATATTCATTTTTCCCCACTTCCTGGCCACACTGTTTGCTCATTTTGCAATCATCTGAGACAAGTACCCCCAAATGCATTATTTTACATTTAGACACATTGAACTGCAGTTCCCACTGCTTTGACCAACCTTCCATCCATTGCACATGTAGCGCCGGCTGCTGACGAGCACACGCTATGCATTTTGAAATTTAACGTTACCTGAACTGCAGTTAGGTTTGGGTATAATGATTCCAAATTTTGACCTCAGCATCAGTCTGACTGGACTATAGGGTGTTCAGCCTGGCCATAGGGGGCGCTGTCTCGTCTGGCAGGCATGGAAACACAGTCTGGTTGGGTGCTTTAAGGTTACTTTCTCTCTGAGCCAGCCCAGTGGGAGTGTCACTCTTGCTGTGCTTTCTGGGAGAGGGTACTTAAGATGCGGATGTCACGTGGTTTCGGTCCAGAAGTATGTTCTGACACCATGGTCCTGGTCCTCCTGACCAGCCCCCAGGACGCCTATGGCCTGGGGTGCAGATCCACCCAACTTTATGTCTCGGGGCTGGCTAGCCCGAGGTAAGGAAACGAAGGAAAGGATTCTGAGGTGGTCCGGTGCCGTCTCGGGTTGTGGAGAGGCTCAGCAACTGCGTAGTTATCCAGGGGAGGACTCTTCAGAAGAAGGCCACGCAAGGGTTGGCTTCTTAGCAAGAGCCTGGTAAAGCTGAAGGACCCAAGTGAATCCTATCTCGCGCTTTATTGCCAGACTGGCTGCAAGATGCTGGTACCACACGAGCGTTCTACAAGTATTCAAGTTTCCTTGTTCTTGTTCTACAACAAAGTCTGTGGCAGAGACTTATTCCTACATGCTCTACAAGGAAATCTGTGGCAGAGACTTGTTACTGATTTAAGCACCCTGTTGGCTGCTAGGCCTTGTGAGAGACGGACTATCCAACTAGAGTAAACATCCAGCTGTGAATGGCTATTCTCTGGATTTATTCAAAGTAAGAAAGTTCTTCATTACTGACTTTGATACTAAGAGTAGCTGGACTTTTCACCTAACCCTCTGATCCTACACTAGAGACTGTTGTTAACTAGGTTTTAACAAATAAAAATCCCTTTAAGCGGATCTGTCGTCAGTCTCTAAAGTTTCTGGGCCATCTACCACGGGAAACCCCTAGACACGAGCCGCTCCTTCAGGGGTAAATGCCACACACACCTTTGTATTGTCAGCAAAAATACATACCTTACCCACCAACCGTTCTCTTGCAGTCCACTGAGGAACACAGTGAGTCTTTCACTCTTGGGTTATACTGCCATCTACAGGAGGACTGGATGCCTGTAAACAAAAAACTGTATGGCAGACTAGGCGAACCCCTCCATTACCAGTGTGTCTCAGTTTTGTAGCAAAGCAGTACTGAGAACATCATCACAAACAGAGGGGAGGGACCTGGATCCCTCAATGGACCCGAAGAAGAGGATTTCAGTCAGCAAATATGATTTTTGTACTGTTTCATTCCATGAGGGACACAAAAGATCCTTCATGTTTGGAATGTCCAGAAGCAAACAAACGCTTATAGGCCCAAGAAATAGTAGAAAACTGGGAACTGCCTAGAACTCGAAGAGCCACCAGAGGGACTTAACAACCGACCCGAACACCAGGATGTGCCCACAAAATTTACCTGTGTAAACAGAAAGACAGGTGGTAGGCTTGCAAATCTGGGAACTGAGAATACATAGGGCCCTAAACTAGAGTTCCACTTGGTGCAGCATTCAGCCCCATTTAGCCGCAGTCTGCAATAGCTTCGCCTGGATGCACAAACACACCAGGAGGGACGCACAGCAGCAAGACACCACCATGTGCAAGGAGCCTTTGGCAAAAGGGGAGTCCTGGGCACCAAAACCACTTACAAAACAAACAAAGGCTACCTGCAGGATAAGGCCACCAGTTCATACGCTCCCCTTGCAGGGATGATGGCTACAAGGAATACCATTTTGTGTGAGAGAGTAGAGAGATGAATGTCTCAAATGGGCTCAAACGGTGGTTACTGAAGCACAGAGAGAACCAGATTTAGATCCCATGGATTCATAAGGGAACAAATGGGGGAGCTGCAATGGAGACCTACTGTACAAAGGTTTTAAAAAAAAAGGAGTGAGGCGAATGGCCTCTAAAAAAAGATAATAAGGGCAGAAAACGGACCTTTAACAGAGCCGAGTTCCAAATGCTGGTCCAGACCTAGATGTATGGAAGATGTATAGACCACCTAGCATGAAAGTCTTGAGACCCACACCAAGTGAAATATGCCCTCCATGTCCAATAAAAACTTGTGGCAAGTGGGCTTCCTAAATTTTAACACTGAAGTAATCAGTAATTCAGAGATGCCAATATCTCAGAAACTAGCAACAACAACTGTGAAGCAGGATGGTAAATCTGTCTGACACAGAAGTTCTGGATGATCTGGTAGAACCCGTAAAGCATCTACCAGGGCTTTTAGCAGGTTGTTATACCTCATCTGCCTGGGTCAGTCTGGAGCATTGAAGATCATCATGAAGAGCTTTGAGATGCTGTTCATCCTCAATCCGTGAAACAGATAATGAAGAAGTTTCAGGAGAAGAAAAGCATACACCAGGGGAAGAAAGGCATACATCAGGGTACTGCTTCCACTAGAAAATTCCTGTACCTAAAGATAAACCTGTTCCGTTTGCTGCTGACCTTGGATGCCAGGAGATCCACAACTGGCATCTGCCATATAGGTCCTAGAACATCTCTGGGTTCGGGAACCACTGCCCAGGGTCCAAACATTGCCAGCTGAAGAATTCTGTCTGCTAACTGTCCACGCCTGGGATGTACACAGTGGACAAGGCTGGAATGTTAGGTTCTGCTCAGGACAGGATACAAACTAACTCTCTTGCAATGGCAAGACTTCTTGTTCCTTCCTGATGGTTGATTTATGCCACCACTGTGGCATTGTGCGACTGAACCCTTCAGATGCTGCAAATACAGTGAAAAAGTCTCCGGTTCAAGGATGTTGGTAAGGAGAAGAGACTCTTCAGACAACAAAATCCCTTGTATTGACAGGATTCCTTTACAGCCCAAGTTCATATCTATTCTAGGGATCTTCCCAAAGACAGGTAGGAAAGACTATCGATTTCAGATCCGGAAAAGAATCGATTTGTCCATAGACTGATTGACTTGTCGAAATTACACCAGAATTCAGCTTTGTAGAGATCTGGAGTGAAACTGGGAAAACAGGACTGCTTCAAACGGGGGCTACCATCAGACCAAAGACTCTTAATGCAAGAGCTAAGGGTGAAATTAATCCTGGTCTGTAGAGATTAAACCTAATATCAGACAGTCTGAACTCTTTCCTGTAGTGTTTTTTGTATGTCCTGTGTTTCATCAGATTAGTCGACCCGTCAGATTTTGTAATGGAAGGGATGTTCCATCGCCGCTGTCTTAGTAAGCCCCACACTCATCTGCATCAAGGATACAGTGAGAAGGTGGCAGCGGTGTTCTGTCAGATTAGCAAACCTATGAGATCAGCAGGCTTGCCTCTGCTTTTCAAATTCAACATCTAAACAGTGAGATTTTTAAATACTGTATTTCACTATATAAGCCAAGTTTACTGGTAAAAAAAGTGTAAAATTCAAGACTCCAGTGGGTGTAACAAGATGTCCACTCGCCTTCTCACTGTATCCTTACTGTGGACGAGTATGGGGCGTACGAAGGTGGTAGCGACAGAACGTCACTTCCATTACAAAATCTGACGGGTCACCTAATCTGAGGAAATATCTGCACATGTCCAGGACACACATAGATACTTCAAATAATGAGTCAGTGTTCCAGTGACAATTTCTGAATGTTCATGATCCATCTGAAGCTTTAACGTCTGGAGAGTCAAAACCATGTGATCTGACAAAGCTTGCGTCGACCGTTCCTTTAACAAAAGGTCTTCTAAGTATCTTAAAATAGGGATGCCAGGAGAATGAAGCAGGGATATTACTTGGGACAGCATCTTGGTAAACACAAGGTGCAGAAAGAAGGGGTCCCCGCCAGAAGAACACAGTGATCACTGCTAGCGGTTATAATAGCCGCTAGCAATTATCGCAAATAAAATCCGACAGGCTGGCTTGTACCCAAGTTGATCGATCAACTTGGGTACATTCAGCCTGCCCATACATGGTTCGAATCTCGTCCGTTCCCTGCTGAACCGGCAGAGATTTGAACCGTCTATAGCCGGTTTAAGAGGAATAATCTGGCCACCAGTAACAGCCTTGATAATGTTATTTAGAGTAGATCAGAAGAAACATTGTCCTTCAAAAAGCCAGGCAAGTCAGACACTTTTTCGACAAGGATTCCACAGGCCAGCACTCTAACCAAAGTGTTCTGTGCATGTGTATGGACCGCAGACACATGCAGAAGATAAGATAGGAAACCTGAAGCAATCTGTCACAACTATAGCTTAAAACTACAATCATTTGCACCAAACATTCTATGAGCAAGGGATAAACAGCAGCAAAGGCTACAGTCAGGGTCTGAAAATATTTGGGTAATATGGGACATATTGTCATGCATGACTGCAGTAAAAGCCCCAGCCAAGAGGCCAAAAAAAATCAGCAACATCCAACAGAGCTAGGAAAAAAACCCCAAGACAGGATAGATTTTGAGCAGAGGGCCACAGGATTCCAAGCTGTAGACACCTGCCTCATCAGTACGGACACTGCAATGAGCACTGGAGTTGTCAGTAGAAAGTGTCCTGTGGGCAATCAGTACAGCATCAAGAATTTTACCCTCATGTCTAGAATCTGGCATGCAACTATGTGGTGGTAAAGAAATGTAAGACTTAGGCCTCAGGTAATCACAAAACCTTAACCCTGATAGTTAATAGCGAGTGAGAGTTAGGTGGCCGGAGGTGACCAGAATCACTGTAGGTGGGTAGCAATGAATAGATCAAATTTGCTTATGGCTCTTTGCAAAGCAGCAGCAGGGATATACGCTTCCTCAATGCTGTATGGCAGGAAAAAAGAGTGGGATGTCAGCGCTCAGTCCCACATCTTAAAAAACGTTGCAGTGAAAACCAGTGGAAAACAGATCATTTTAAGGACAACTAGCAACCCATGTACTTGAGGTAGCTTCTGATCCACAGCCTGACCAGCCAACTCAGTGAGTGAGTCTTCAGGGAAAAGATAAGCGCTGAGGCAATGTCAACATCTTTGGAGCTGGAAAATACCCTTCAGCTAACTTGTTACCAGAATAGAGTCTGTAAGGCTCTCTACGCAAAACCAAGAGCCCAAAAGGTAATTTCCAGGCTAACCCCACAACGTGCAGCCCAACGGGATCCAGATGCAGAACTTCAAAAGGATGCATGTATAGCTAAAATGGGAGGTAAAAGCTCTAGCAGCAGTGTAGAAAGGAGTCTTGATAGAAGATAAAATCGTTGAAGATTGCTAGTGGGAAAAGGAGAGGTTATCCTTGCATGGTCTACAGTTTTTTTTTTTTTGCTTGCTATTGTCCAATTCTCTTGTAAGCGGCAGTAAAACCTGAAGGTGAAAGACATCCTGTGTTTCTCAATAGTCATAAAAGAAAAAGGAAAAAAGTGAGTTAATATGGAACTTGTAGAAGTACATAAAACCACTGAAAATCTGTCCTGTTAGATCAGTGGGCAGGTTTACAAACCCTGTCCTGTTGTCTTGAAGCTATACCTTTGTTTGCTTTGTTTTGGACACATTAAATAAATTCAGGAGTTGCTCAGTCTAAGCCCTTGTACACACGGTCGGACATTCTGACAACCAAATCCGTTGGATTTTGTCCGAGGGATTTTGTCCGAAACTGTTGCATACACACGGTCGGACAAAGTTGTCGGAAAATCCGATTGTACATAACGTGACGACGTTATTTCGTTACGACGGGACTACATTCAGGCTAGTAGCCAATAGCTTTGGTCTAGGAATTTGATCTGAGCATGCATGGCACTTTGTCTGTCGGAGTAGGCTACAGATGATCGGAGCATGTCCGATCGGAGCATGTCCGATCGGAGCATGTCCGATCGGAGCATGTCCGATCGGAGCATGTCCGATCGGAGCATGTCCGATCAGAGCATGTCCGATCAGAGCATGTCCGATCAGAGCATGTCCGATCAGAGCATGTCCGATCAGAGCATGTCCGATCAGAGCATGTCCGATCAGAGCATGTCCGATCAGAGCATGTCCGATCAGAGCATGTCCGATCAGAGCATGTCCGATCAGAGCATGTCCGATCAGAGCATGTCCGATCAGAGCATGTCCGATCAGAGCATGTCCGATCAGAGCATGTCCGATCAGAGCATGTCCGATCAGAGCATGTTGTCAGAGATTTTTATAGATAAGTTGGAAAACTTGGTCCGACGGAAACAGTCCGATGGAGACCACACACAGTCGGATTATCCGACAATACAGTCCGATCGGACACATTCCGTCTGAATCTCCGACCGTGTGTACAAGGGCTAATATCCCTTATACACAAGGTGGTCTCCATTGCAGTCTACTTTCTCAGAGGAGACTCTGTCCGCTGATCTCCGCTGAGCAGCCAGATGGCTGGTCCATGTGCGCTACGCTTATGCAGAGCAGACACAGATCCAGCCTGCTCTCCTCTATGGGCAGGCGGAAGTAAACAGACCATCTGTCTGTTTACACCAACTGATCTGCCAGATGGATGATGAACACACCTGATATGACCATTATAGGGGGTTCCCACTCTCCTGTTGGATGTTTTAATTTTCTCCATATTATGGAGAAAGTAATATAAGGGACTTGAACATGTAACATATAAAAGGTTTGCAGAACACCCAAATCTAAAGATAAACAGGAAAAGAGGATCTCTCACTGCTCGAGTGTCCAATATATATATGAAAATAAATAAATACCATATCCATTTTGGATGAACTGACCTTTAATTAAATCTTTAAAGCTCTCTTGCCTTGCCCAATTATACCAAAAATTCTACTTCATATGCTAAATAAAATTAGCAATTAAAGTATAATACTAAACTACAGCTAATATCTGCCAATACTTATAGATTTCCATCTCTATCGTTTCTCCAAAGCACCTCTGAACCCTAAAATACAAAACACCCCATGCGGAGAGATTTTAGGGCCCAGGTTGTCAATAAACCTATAAAAATTGGTACCATACCATTTTTTTTTTCAGTTTATATTCCCCCGCTGTCCAGGGATCCACATGGGACAAAAGGAACCTTCCACCACTGTCTTTGTCTGGCCCTTGAGGCATTTTTCCCGCCACTGACACTAACAATGGGGCATAATTCCTGCCACTGACAACAAAAAACAAAAATGGGGTACTACTTCTCCCAACATCAACTATGTCTCCCCTTAATACCAAAGTTCTGGCATCATTTACTAGAGCTGCACGATTCTGGGTAAAATGAGAATCACAATTTTTTTGCTTATAATAAAAAGATTATGATTCTCTCATGATTCTCACGGCGTAAAATCTTTCACATTACGCAATTTGGGCTAATTTTACTAGTTAGTTTTTTTTTTCTTAAAATCATTTTTTCCTAAAAAAATTGCATTTGAAAGACCACTGCGCAAATACAGTGTGATATAAAATATTGCAAAAACCACTGTATATATGTTTTGGGGTTCTAAGTAATGTCTAGCAATTTCTAGCAAAAAAAAATGATTTTACCTTGAAAACAACTGTCAGAAAAAGGTTTAGTGTTTAAGTGGTTAACGTTCCTAATTTACATACAGAAGTCTATTCCTTTGGTGTAAAAGACAAATTGATACAAGGTTTAGACTTAACATTCCACTGATGGAATGTTTTAAAACTTGGCAGACTACCCAGACTTTGACTTTTGAGGGCTGAGAGCAGAGAGAAAATTCTCTGCATACCAAAGATCTGGAAACCCTTTGTCAAGATCGCAATGGGGAAAAAAAAAAAAAAAAAAAATCACAATAACGATTCTTGGCGATTAATCGTGTAGCTCTATTATTTACTCCCACTGGGCACAATCCATCTGAAGGACCGTAAACTGGCCCTTTCTTTAGAAAGTTTGTAGATCCCTGCCATAAAGGATAAAACAAGTGCACATGTTTATTAATTACCTGTAAGGAAAGTGTTGAATCTTCACAAACTAAATTTGACTCGGAGACATGAAATGCAGGCAAGTCAACACTTTCTGAATTTATGACCTGATTATCAGTACTAGAGGGCACATCTGTCCTAAAGGACTGCCAGTCATCAGACTTGGCCTGGGAATCTGTTTTCCTATCTTCAAACGCAGCCCATGATGAACCTTCTTCCTGGTCACCCTCGAATGCATTCCATTCCGGAGGCTGTGGAAAACTGTCTGCTGTACCGAACTCAGCAAAATCATTAGAGTCTTGCACAGTACTCCAGTCTTTTTTCTCTAAAGAAACAAAATTACCAAAGTCACTGAACTCATCCGTTTCCTCACTGGGCTTTTGCGGAGACTGTTCTTCAGCAGCACTGGGCAACGACGGTTCTTCTGAATTTATGATCTGTTCTTCATGAAAAGAGCCAATGTTTGTATCCTTAAAGTCACCAAAATCATCCTCCAACTCATTCATAGCCAAGTCTAAAGGTGCATGAAAGTGTTCATTACTTGAGTCGCTGTTGTCCGTTAAAGGTGGAGGTGATTCTTCAGTAGCAGCATTAAAATCTCCAAATGAGCCATCATACTCTGATTGATCATGAGAAATATTCCCAATATTGGTATTCTCATTTTCTTTATTTAAATCGAGCACCAGCTCTTTTCTATCCAGTGAATTTTCATGTGCTAAAGAACCATCATCATCAAAACTTTGTAACGCATCTTCATTATAACTTAGTGTAAGTCCAGGAGTTGTTTTGGTATCCGGTAAGTGCATACTATCAGATATACTAGTTTCAGGTGCCATGGAATTAGGAAGTGGAACACTGCCAAATGTTAGTGTATCCTGTTCTAGAGGAGGATTGACGGATGATAAATCAGAGTTTATTCTGTCTTGAGAGACAGATTCATTAAGTACTTCCCTTGGAGCAGAGATAATTCCATCTTCATATCTACTCAATTTAGTATTAAGTTTAGTACTTGGAGTCTGTTCTTCACACAAACCTATGTGTGCTTGCTGCTCTGTAACATCCGAGTCTACAGTGTCTTTACTTGAAAATGTGGCAAATTCTGCAAAATCATCACCAGGGCTGGATGGTGAAAAGTCTATGCTTAAATCTGTACTATGAGTACTAATATACTTGAATCCCTTTGAGTGCCCCATACCGTCCACATCTTGTAATCCCTGAGGGTTAGCAGAATCTACCACTGTAAACCCATTGGTTAGATTTTCTGGACCATGTATTTTCTCACCATTACAAGTGCTAACCATTTGATCCTGGCCTCCAGATACCAAATCCGCGTTGTCAATAGAAGAAACATGGGTTTCAGAGTTCAACTGTGTTTCGATCTCCCCTGAGCTCCCTTTATTATCAAGTGCAGCATCATTGAACTGGGTGGTTTCATGGTTGGTGATTGATTCAAACACAGATGAAAGTCCCTTCTTAGAACTACTGATTTCAGAGACATTCTCACCAGCTTTAATCGAGGTAAGGCTAGTAAAGTTATTTACAGAGCTATCGGTGTAATCGTGTATCGGCAAAAAGTGTTTTGATGGGATGAAGTCCTCTCGCGCTTTAGGAAAATTAACGGTATCAAAGTCTGCAAATCCCATTCCAGAGTTGTTGACTTCAGAGAATCCTCCAAACTCTCCAAACTCGTCATCTTCATCATCATCTGCGACACTGTCAAGAGGCGGGGGGGATGAAGAGTACATTCGGATAATCTCTGGTTCCATGCTGTATCGTTGAGAGTACAGAGAATTGTTACACCTGGGGGAGAGAAAAAAAAAAGGTCATTAGTTTTGTTTCAACGGGTCAGCATTCAAAGTAATTATAGTTTTTCCCAGGCCAAAAATAATGAATGCACTTGTACAACTAGGAAGACTCTACTGTAAACAACCTAAGGCTCCATGCCCACTAGCCTAAACCAGTTCAGCTCTTTGGATGTACTATGTAGGTCCAAAGAGTGAACCTTTGTTCACAAGTGTGGTTTTTGTAGAGCCGGCTCTCTGCTTCAAAGTAAAAGTGATGCGGCAGATCCATAGCTCCCGACCGCACGGTAACCTCCCCACCCCAACGCAGACGACCCACCCCCTTTTGTGGTTCCCGGGGCTGTCTCATGCTTACCAACGCCCGGGAACACATCTGCCAGAGGGGGGTTGAGAGACTGCAGTGAGACCAAGGAAAATCCATCCCTCGATCTCACATGCAAAACAATGAAACTGGAAGCGATGTCACTACAGGTTTCATATGCACCCCAAGGTCTCCAAAAAGGAGTACCTGTCCCCTGCCCAATGCTATCACATGGGGTTTATTAACCCCTTGTGATAGCAATCACGGTAAAAAAATAATAATAATAAATAAAAAGATTAAAAAAAAAATATATATATATATATATATATATATATATATATATATATATATATATATATATATATATATATATATATATATATATATATATATAAAAAAAAAGGAAAATAAAATTGCCAAAACCCCCGATGCCCCACACACCTGCGCAAATGCAAGCCCAGGGTGCATATGTGTATGAAAACTGTGGTCACACCACACTTGACTTATCGCCAAGAACGTCAGAGTGAGAACAACAGTTCTAGCACAAGTGCTTCAAATTAACTCTAAATTGATGAGCTATAACGGCTTTTAAATCGTCACCTATGGTGATTTATGAGTACCATCATTTTTGCTGATATCATGGACGCACACAATTTTAAAACATAAAATATTAGGTATTTACGTGATGCAACCTCATCTTTTATATTTTTAACCAAAAATGGGTATATATGGTGTGGTTTTGCAATAAAATAAATGTTATTTAATTTTTTCCCGTAAAAATTTGCGTATACAAAAGTTGTGCAAATATCACGTGAAACAAAAATTTGCAATGATCACCTTTTTATTCTACAGGGCCTTTGCTTTCAGAAAATATATAATGTTCTGGGCGTTTATGTGATTTTATTGCCAAACATTTGGATTTGTACATGTATATTAAATAACAAATGAAAATAATTCTGCTCCTAGAAGCAAACAGGGTTATCCTATGTGTCCATGCACACTATTTTAGTCCAGAAGCATTTTTGAAGCGTCAGCTTCTAGGAGCAGAAAACAATCCTTTTATTGTGTTTTTGGGAGAAAAAAACAAAACAAAAAAACACCGAAGGCTCCTAACTGCTGCTAAAAGCTGGTACAAAAAACGCTATTATGAGCGTTTTACACCCAGAGTTTTTTAAGTCATAGTGTGCATAGAGCCTAAAATATGTTTAAATAGTCATTAACATATGAAAAACAGGTAGGTAATTTATTGGTTTTGAAGACATTCCTGTTTCAGAGCATTAAGACCACTTAGATTAGATTAGTATGATCACTTAGGTTGGCCATACACTAGAGCCGCACGATTCTGGCCAAAATGAGAATCACAATTTTTTTTTTTGCTTAGAATAAAAAGATCACAATTCTCTCATGATCCTCTCGATGTAAAATCTTTCAAATTATACTTATACTAATATTGCAACAACCACCATTTTATTCTCTAGGGTGTCTACAAAAAAAAATGTATATATATATATATATATATATATATATATATATAATGTTTGGGGGTTCCAAGTAATTTTCTAGCAAAAAAAAAAATCATTTTAAAGCGGGAGTCCACCGGGACTCCGCGTTTTTTTTTTTTTTTTTAAAAGCCAGCAGCTACAAATACTGCAGCTGCTGACTTTTAAAATAGTGACACTTACCTGTCCAGCGCGCCCGCGATGTCGGCACCCGAAGCCGATCGCTAGGTCGTCTGTCGGGTCCTGCCGCCGCCATCTTGGGTATGGGAATCAGGAAATGGAGCCTTTCGGCTTCATTTCCTGGTTCCCTACTGCGCATGCGCGAGCCGCGCGGCGCAATCCGGGCGGTCCCCGCTGCCTCTGGGAACTGTGCGTTTCCCAGCAGGCAGCGGGGCACTTGCGCAAAGGGGCGGGCAGTTGCGGAAAGGGGCGTAATCTACGCCCCTTTCCGCAGACAGCTATCCCGGAAGTGGGTGCAGTTACCTGGATTATCCAGGTAACTGCACCCCCCTCCCCCCCTGAAAGGTGCCAATTGTGGCGCCGGAGGGGGGGGATTCCGATGAGCGGAGGTCCATTTTAGGGTGGACCTCCGCTTTAACTTGAAACCAACAAATGTCAGAAAAAGGTTTAGTGGTTAAACTTTTTTCACTTACACACAAAGTCTATTCCATTGACAGATTGTTAAATGTTTATACTTAAGTTCAACTGATAAAGAATGTTTTGATTCTCTCCCAGTTTTTCTCTTCCTTTTTTTGAGGGCTTCAGAAGAGCAGAGAAAATTTTTAGAAAGAGTTGTGAAACACTTTAGTCAAGATCGTGATAACGATTGACGATTAATTGTGCAGCTCTACCATACACTATACAATTTTCCTGTTCAACTTTCCTTTAGATTTACCAAAACCATATAATATATGAGGTCAAACCTAAAACCTTTCAATTTGTATACAATCAGGCAGGCCCTTGCACTATATAGTTGAAGGGAAATCTAAAGGAAATTGAATCGGAAAATTGTATTGTGTATGGCCAGACTTAGTATGTGTTGCAACATTGGAACTCTCCATACCTCAACCACTAAATCTAGATAGAGTGTGTGTATGTGTCTATATAGCTGTACCAAGTCTAAAGCCCAGTTAAAACCGATTGGTACTATATAAAATCTTTTTCTCCATTTACAAAGAGGCATAATAGAGACTTTTTCTGTAAATGTACGCAGGAAATTTGAATCTGCAATCTTGCATTATTAGCACTAACAACTGCAGAGGAAAACACACAACGTACTGTTTAAAGTATGACCTTGGAGAACAGGCAGTTCCACCGTTTGAAAGCAGAAGGAAAGTAAAGCTGTGCTAAAAATTATCTCTGAAGTTATGAGTCCTGGAATTACCACAGGAACTGTATATAATAGAACATTGGCAAGCTTTGTGTTTAAGTCACGGAAAATTGGCAAATGCCTAACTGCAAAATAATCAACCGAGATGTCACGCTATGGGCAACACGATAACCAGCAAACAGCAGCATGCATAGTGTTGGAGCAATAGAGGTACCATGCCCAGAATTAGGGATGCACAATACTTTTTTATTTTTAGTACTCGCCGATACCAATTACCGATACCTACTACAACTCTCTTGTTTTCACTTCAGCTGTCAGCAATGCCAAGTAGAGAGGAGACGTTGCTGGAAGTGGCAGTAAAGGAGTATTTCACTATGGGAAGCCCCCTTGTTTTTGCTTCTGAGTGACAACCACTTACCATCGGGAATCCGTGGATCCATATCCATACTGGTCTATCGGCTGCAGGTTGTCACAGACTCCAGATATCTGGATAAAGGCCCGGGCTAGGGTTTATAGCTGCAGGCTTTCATTGCCTGCCCTCTGGTAAGGGCATAACTTATGTGGTGTTTAGCACGTGGTGGTGGACGATTACACGTACATTAGAATTTCTCATCACTCACCTTTCAGCAGGTGTACCTGTGGACTTTACCTACTAGGCTATTCACTTGGACTTGATTTGTTTTATCCCCGTTTGTATAATATATATGTGATATATATATATATATATATAAAACTAAAAAAAAGTGAAATAACTGATAACCAATCGGCATGAAAATTCCAGCAAAGTGAATATATATACACACATACATATACATATACATACATACATACACTTTGCTGGAATTTTCAATTTTTACTGTAAGATTCACATTTATATTTATACCGATTGGTTATCAGTTATTTCACTTTTTTTTTAGTGCAACTAACTTTCTTCTTTTGTTAATAAACATTGTGGCTGCTTTTTTTTTTTTTTTTACAACTCCAATTACTGGACTTCTTTAACTCTTCAGTTGTCAATAGGGGAGATCCACTGAGACTCAAAGAACCAAGCCTGAAAGTATTGGTTTCAGGTATCGGTGCATTTGCACGAGCACCAATACTTGTGCAAATAATCGGTATGGGTACCGATACCAGTATTGGTGCAACCCTTCCCAGAATGCAATCTTCTTGCATTATAGGCATTCATCCCTGGGGGCTTACTGACCTAAACCTTTCATACCTCTAGATGCCCTGTCCAGCCACAGCAGTCATCAGCCTCTGAGAGTTTGACAGGTTGCCAACAGAAGGGATGGACACCTGTGCCCTCTGCCTCCAGCTAAATACCAGAAACCCATGCACTGGAGTAAACATTCAGGGTCCATGGCCAGTTCCTGCTGAACAGGCCGAGATTTGAACCATGTAAAGCTGGCCTAAGGTGCGAATTTGTTTTCTGCTACCATGGACTGCAGGAAAGAAATTTGCTTGATTCCCGCATTAACATAGATAATGTTGACAGGGGAATCAGCAATTGTCTTCTCCAGGTTGGGGAAGCCGTCCCCCACTGGGAGAAAACAGTGATTATTGCTAGCGGTTATAGCAGCCGCTAGCGATAATCGCAAGAGAAACTGGACCGATCAATCTTCCCATTAACGGTTCGAATCTCAGCCGGTTCCTGCTGAACCAGCCGTGATTCAAACCAGGTATGGCCGGCCTTAAGGCATAAGTCCTTATCTGTAGGTTCGTTCCAGGCATGTGACCCAAAGTATTGAAGAGGGTCAGAATGACAACCAGGCAACAAGCATTTGCAGAAGGAAAGGAGCAGCAGGAGGGTTCCATTTCCTTTAAAATAAATATTTCCTTTAAAAGAAACATGCATTTCCCCTTCTGATCTTCAGGCTCGGTTCACACAGGGGGCGACACGAGGCGACACGACTTGCCATGCCGCGACCTGCCGCGACCTCAGCGGCGACTTGCAAATGACTTCTGTATAGAAGTCAATGCAAGTCGCCCGAGGTCACCCAAAAGTAGTACAGGAACCTTTTTTCTAAGTCGGAGCGACTCGAGTCGCTCCTCTTAGAACGGTTCCGTAGTACAGAACGGGGGCGTCTTGTCAGGTCGCGGCGCGGCAAGTCGTGTCGCCTCGTGTCGCCCCCTGTGTGAACCGGCCCTCAGTCTTTTTGAATTAAAAATATTCAACTTCCAAAGCAGAAGCGACTGCACTCCACCTAAGGATCAGGAATTTATAGAAATGTAAGTGTTGAGATGTCTACATACCATAAGCACCCTGCCGCCCCAATTTGCGTATCAAAAAAAAAAATACAACTGGGCCAAAACCAATATAGTTTCCCTTTAAAACAATATCTAAATAGAGTGCAATCACATGCTAGATACTGTGTATATATAAATATAAGTAACAGAAATCAATGTGCCTACTGCCTAATGCGTCCTGTATTTTTGATAAGTGTTATATTCTTAGAGAATGAAGGTTATCCCAGACCCCATTAAATACATAGCAGAGGTGCCAGTGTATGTACATTAGGAATTTTGGTAAAGAAGGCTGCATGACAGATTGCAGCAATACCACCCTCTGTGCGGGGATAGGGCGACAGCAGGCTCTCCACAAATGTACATGGTATAATCCGTTCTGCTTCCAAATCCTAATAGTACGCTTCAAACTAGCAGCCGCACTATGGGATCACAGCGGCAAGAATTGTAAACTTAGCACGAGATGTAAGAGGAAGACTAATTAAAAACTATTAATTAAAAACTACCAAAAGTGCCTGTGGATTATTTTTGTCACCAGCTGTATTAAGTGTTTCTAAACCCAGGACCCTGCATTCACTATATCTGGTCTCCCAAAGAACATGGAAATGCAATTATTTCAGTAAATAAAAATTGCTAAATGTCTTTTCTCATTAGCAGTATATAGAAGTCTTGCGACTTCTATCGTATCTGATTAAAGCTTGTAGTCTATGGTAATCTCGTGCAGCATGTCCGCAACCTCTCGTAATCTCCTGCAGCATGTCCGCAGTCTCTCGTAATCTCCTGCAGCATGTCCGCAGTCTCTCGCAATCTCCTGCAGCATGTTCGCAGTCTCTCGCAATCTCCTGCAGCATGTTCGCAGTCTCTCGCAATCTCCTGCAGCATGTCCGCAGTCTCTCGCAATCTCCTGCAGCATGTCCGCAGTCTCTCGCAATCTCGTGCAGCATGTCCGCAGTCTCTCGCAATCTCGTGCAGCATGTCCGCAGTCTCTCGCAATCTCGTGCAGCATGTCCGCAGTCTCTCGTAATCTCGTGCAGCATGTCTCTGCAGTCTCTCGTAATCTCGTGCAGCATGTCTCCGCAGTCTCTCGTAATCTCGTGCAGCATGTCTCCGCAGTCTCTCGTAATCTCCTGCAGCATGTCCGCAGTCTCTCGTAATCTCCTGCAGCATGTCCGCAGTCTCTCGTAATCTCCTGCAGCATGTCCGCAGTCTCTCGTAATCTCCTGCAGCATGTCCGCAGTCTCTCGTAATCTCCTGCAGCATGTCCGCAGTCTCTCGTAATCTCCTGCAGCATGTCCGCAGTCTCTCGTAATCTCCTGCAGCATGTCCGCAGTCTCTCGTAATCTCCTGCAGCATGTCCGCAGTCTCTCGTAATCTCCTGCAGCATGTCCGCAGTCTCTCGTAATCTCCTGCAGCATGTCCGCAGTCTCTCGTAATCTCCTGCAGCATGTCCGCAGTCTCTCGTAATCTACTGCAGCATGTCCGCAGTCTCTCGTAATCTCCTGCAGCATGTCCGCAGTCTCTCGTAATCTCCTGCAGCATGTCCGCAGTCTCTCGTAATCTCCTGCAGCATGTCCGCAGTCTCTCGTAATCTCCTGCAGCATGTCCGCAGTCTCTCGTAATCTCCTGCAGCATGTCCGCAGTCTCTCGTAATCTCCTGCAGCATGTCCGCAGTCTCTCGTAATCTCCTGCAGCATGTCCGCAGTCTCTCGTAATCTCCTGCAGCATGTCCGCAGTCTCTCGTAATCTCCTGCAGTATGTCCGCAGTCTCTCGTAATCTCCTGCAGTATGTCCGCAGTCTCTCGTAATCTCCTGCAGTATGTCTGCACTCTCTGGCCCTCTCCTGTAGTATGTGTATTAATGTATTTATCTATTTTTTGCTGCGCTTTACCATAGTTTTAATCGGCGGTATGCGGCCACTAGCGGGGTGGTTTTAACCCCCGCTAGCGGCCAAAAAAAGGGTTAAAACCGCCCGCAAAGCGCCGCTGCAGACTTCGATGGGTAGGAGCGGTGAATACACCGCTCCTTCACCACTCCAAAGATGCGGCTAGCAGGACTTTTTTCACCGTCCCGCTAGCGCAACACTCCAGGTGAAAGCGGACGCTTTTTTCAGGCACTACACAGGCGCTATTTTTAGCGCCTGAAAACCGCACCAGTGTGAAAGGGGCCTTAGAGAAAGGGTTTGCAATTTTGTTTGTTGATCCACTTTAATTAATATAATAAAAAAAAAAAAAAAAATAGATTCGAAAACGTAAAATAATTTTTTTTTTTTTTTTTTTATAACAATCGCAATTTTTTTTCGTGTGGGGGGGGGGGGGAGAATCGCCCAGCCCTTTTGTACAAAAGTTATAGCTACAAACTATGTTTTTTTTTTTTTTACTGGTAGTAGCAGTGATCAGTGTCTTAGCAGGACTGCCATATTGCGGTGGACAATCGGACACTGATACTTTTTGGGGGCCAGTGACACTAATACAGTGGTCAGGGCTAAAAATATGCACTGTCACTGTACAAGCGACACTGGCTGGGAAGGTTTTAAACATCAGGGAGCGATCAAAGGGTTAACTTTGTGCCTAGCAAGTATTTGTGTACTGTGGGAGATTCTTTTTCTAGGGGAAGGCATAGATCCATGTTCCTAATTTGCAGTTACACAGGATTCATGCCTTCCCTTCTGACAGAATGTTTACATAGGCAGATCGATGTTCTGGCTCTCTGCCCAACTATCAGTAGGTGCCGGCGGACAGAGTCTGCGGTACCCGCAGATCAATATGTATATAATCACTGCGTGAGCAGGTCGCCTACAGAGGGCATGCATTCCCCAGACCTGGAAGTGTCGGATCCCTTCTGGGTACGTAATCCGGCACAGTAGTGGCCTTCTGTGGCAGTACATTATACTGGTGGCAAGTGGTTAAAGTGGAAGTCCATATAAGAAAACAAAAATCCCTGAATCTATAGACACCAGGGATCCAACACTAACCTCTCTATCCCTGTAAAGAAAAAATGAGTATACATACCTTTTTGGAAGCCGATCTGATCAGCTCCGACCCGTTCCCCATCGGCGGAAGCTCTGCAGGGGACACGGCCGATAACGGCTGTGAAATGAATGGGAACAACACTCGTGGGGCATACATGTGAAATGAATGGGAACAACACCCGTGGGGCATACATGTGAAATGAATGGGAACAACACCCGTGGGGCATACATGGTCGTTCGTCTCCTCTGCACCCACCTCCACAGTGAAGCTGCAGCTGACAGCTCTGCGTGGGATCCGGTCAAGGTGGATCAGATCGGCTTCCAAAAAGGTATGTATACTCACTTTATCTTTACAGGGATAGAGAGGTTAGTGTTAGATCACTGGTGTCTATAAATGCAGGGATTTTAGATTTTGCATCAACTTCCGCTTTAAAAAGGTGAACCTAGAATTATTATAATGCAGTATTTCATTACATTATTTGTAATGCAACACAGAGGAAATGGCAAGACATGGACTGTACGCTGTGAGATCCAGAACAAGAAGTTGCCTGTCCTTTTAGCGAAATGGGACAAGCTAGGTGAATGAATACACAGACACCGGGAAATCGATCGACCATGACACTACAAACTGCAGCCACAACATATAAGCCCATCATCACAAGTCTAGATAAGGCAACAAATGACACAAGGAATAGAACACCAATACCTAGGTAAAACAATAATATCATTTAAAGCATACAATGCCTTTAGGTAACTGCTTAGAGAAGTTGACATGCACTGAAAAGCATCTTCTTGGATCCAGACTGAGCCCCCACATGACTTTCACAGCTACAAAAAAAAAAAAAAGCTTAGGCTGAACAAAAGGACACATAGCAACCGATACTGTCAGCTTATGAAGCTTGCGGCAATGTTGCTGTGCTGAAGACATTACAAAACACTATTATCCACAAAGACACACCTACCACGTCCATTAGACTGTGCCTCTAGAATGGCCCTCATTCTTCCTTCCAACATTCCCCATTCCCAGTACTCTATCTAGTTGATGGGCAGGCGGCACGGCTCTTGTGGCGGGAGGGCGTCATATGACGTCCTCCCATTTAAACAGGGAATGCGCATGATCATGTGCGCGCCTCCTTGTTCCTTCGGTGGCGGCGT